>NC_053392.1:243766885-243909572 GCF_905171765.1 Bufo bufo
CACATTTAGGCCCAGGCACCCAGGCAGAGGAGAGAGGTCCCGTAACAGAGAATCTGGCCTTATGTCAGTGCAGAATCTGTATTCATGTCATAGCAGAGAATCAGGCTTCACGTCACCCACAACTGGAACAGGCCACTGTCACACATTTAGGCCCCGGCACCCAGACAGAGGAGAGAGGTCCCGTAACAGAGAATCTGACCTTATGTCAGCGCAGAATCTGTCTTCATGTCATAGCAGAGAATCAGGCTTCACGTCACCCACCACTGGAACAGGCCACTGTCACACATTTAGGCCCAGGCACCCAGGCAGAGGAGAGAGGTCCCGTAACAGAGAATCTGGCCTTATGTCAGCGCAGAATCTGTCTTCATGTCATAGCAGAGAATCAGGCTTCATGTCACCCACCACTGGAACAGGCCACTGTCACACATTTAGGCCCAGGCACCCAGGCAGAGGAGAGAGGTCCCGTAACAGAGAATCTGGCCTTATGTCAGCGCAGAATCTGTCTTCATGTCATAGCAGAGAATCAGGCTTCACGTCACCCACCACTGGAACAGGCCACTGTCACACATTTAGGCCCAGGCACCCAGGCAGAGGAGAGAGGTCCCGTAACAGAGAATCTGGCCTTATGTCAGCGCAGAATCTGTATTCATGTCATAGCAGAGAATCAGACTTCACGTCACCCACCACTGGAACAGGCCACTGTCAAACATTTAGGCCCAGACACCCAGGCAGAGGAGAGAGGTCCCGTAACAGAGAATCTGGCCTTATGTCAGCGCAGAATCTGTATTCATGTCATAGCAGAGAATCAGGCTTCACGTCACCCACCACTGGAACAGGCCACTGTCACACATTTAGGCCCAGGCACCCAGGCAGAGGAGAGAGGTCCCGTAACAGAGAATCTGGCCTTATGTCAGCGCAGAATCTGTATTCATGTCATAGCAGAGAATCAGGCTTCACGTCACCCACCACTGGAACAGGCCACTGTCACACATTTAGGCCCAGGCACCCAGGCAGAGGAGAGAGGTCCCGTAACAGAGAATCTGGCCTTATGTCAGCGCAGAATCTGTATTCATGTCATAGCAGAGAATTAGGCTTCACGTCACCCACCACTGGAACAGGCCACTGTCACACATTTAGGCCCCGGCACCCAGACAGAGGAGAGCGGTCCCATAACAGAGAATCTGGCCTTATGTCAGCGCAGAATCTGTCTTCATGTCATAGCAGAGAATAGGCTTCACGTCACCCACCACTGGAACAGGCCACTGTCACACATTTAGGCCCAGGCACCCAGGCAGAGGAGAGAGGTCCCGTAACAGAGAATCTGGCCTTATGTCAGCTCAGAATCTGTCTTCATGTCATAGCAGAGAATCAGGCTTCACGTCACCCACCACTGGAACAGGCCACTGTCACACATTTAGGCCCAGGCACCCAGGTAGAGGAGAGAGGTCCCGTAACAGAGAATCTGGCCTTATGTCAGCGCAGAATCTGTATTCATGTCATAGCAGAGAATCAGGCTTCACGTCACCCACCACTGGAACAGGCCACTGTCACACATTTAGGCCCCGGCACCCAGACAGAGGAGAGCGGTCCCGTAACAGAGAATCTGGCCTTATGTCAGCGCAGAATCTGTCTTCATGTCATAGCAGAGAATCAGGCTTCACGTCACCCACCACTGGAACAGGCCACTGTCACACATTTAGGCCCAGGCACCCAGGCAGAGGAGAGAGGTCCCGTAACAGAGAATCTGGCCTTATGTCAGCGCAGAATCTGTCTTCATGTCATAGCAGAGAATCAGGCTTCACGTCACCCACCACTGGAACAGGCCACTGTCACACATTTAGGCCCAGGCACCCAGGCAGAGGAGAGAGGTCCCATAACAGAGAATCTGGCCTTATGTCAGCGCAGAATCTGTATTCATGTCATAGCAGAGAATCAGGCTTCACGTCACCCACCACTGGAACAGGCCACTGTCACACATTTAGGCCCAGGCACCCAGGCAGAGGAGAGAGGTCCCGTAACAGAGAATCTGGCCTTATGTCAGTGTAGTGTACGGGGACTGTAATGCCCGTCACTACGAAAGTGTCACTTGGTGTGCTGTCGTCCCTCCTTATTTATGGGAAGTTGGTATATGTCAGTTTTATAAAATGTCATGTAATGTAATGCATGTATTTCCCTGTTACTGTGAAACTTGCATGTACAGGCCTGCTAGGGGTGTCATTCCAGCTTCTAGTCACTAGAGGCCCAGTCAGGGAAGGAAAAGTGAGTCTAGTCGAGTCTAAGGAAGTCTAGTCTAGGTGTCTGTAGCTGGAGCTTAGACTATGTCAGAGACCAGTCCAGGCCTGAAGCCTGCGGACCAGGAGAGGGTATTGCAGTCCCTGTAACCGGGTTCCAAATCTCAAGAGAAGGTTCCCCTCCTGAATATGTCTACATGCAGAAGCAGGAAGACCACTGTGCAGAAGTTTCCAGAAGCTGAGAGAGACAGAGGCAAAGTGCAGAGAAGCAAGAGGTACTCAAAATAACAGAGGAGGTACTTTCTAAAGCTATAGCCAAGGATATTAAGCCAGAACTAGGTTATTGGGCCTTGGAGAAGATTTGCTATATTCCAGGATCAGACAGAAATAGAGTGCAAGCTCCTGTACTGCAAGTCCTGTGTTTAACACTCTGTAATCACCTTGCTCAAGCTGTATTGCCGGCATCAACCGTATTGAAAAATCGACTGTATGCAAAGGAACTGCGCTTCCATCAATGTCTCTATATTTATAACTACTAAAGTTGGAGTTCTGCTTTAACATCACGGTGTTCCTCATTTATTCCTGCTCTCCGCAAACGGCGTGCCACCGTTTACTTGGCACTGGCGTCACGAACAATTTATACCATCACCTGCCCCTGCAGAGAGTCAGCCGTACCAGGTTAGTGTCTATTGCACTACATCACCCAGAAACACCTATTGCACACAACTTGAGTACGCTGCACCTCTCTTTTGGCGTCACGAACAGGATTCGCACGCTTTCTAGTGCAAGAAGCGTGAACTTTGTGCCTTATACAGTTGCCCTGTGACCAAAGTGACAATTTGCCTGTTTTATTCAAGTGGACTTTGTGGACAAAAAACATACCCAAAGTGTACCTAAAACCTCTAAAAAGCGCTGTGCAGTGTTGCGCTACCAGGAGGAAGAAAATCGCCACATTGGAGTGTGGTTTTGTGGACTTTTTACAATCCTGCTTGCTGTCAGTGAATGGACAGCGTTTCTTGCTAAAGATGGCCGCCAAGCTTGCTGAATTTACTGCTGCGTCATCTTCATCCCGAAAAGGCGGGAAAAATTGGCGCCTTTCTGAGGAAATAGCGGGAAGAAGTTCAAGGTCAGGCGCCACTGCTTATCCGGACATTTGCATGTCTGCCAGCATGGACACCGCCTTCCATATACTGGAATACCTGGGGGACGGCCTCCCAGTGCAATGGGAGGAGCTGGCTGATTTAATTGACGCGACCCTATCGCTCTTCAGAGAAGGATCGAGCATGTTGGAAAGTGAACAGAGCGTTGCTGCAGCGTCCGCACCTGAGATTGTAAAAATGACTGATATTGGTGTAGAGCCAGAGGAGGCTCCACCGGCCTACTCTCCGGGACCGGAGAAACCCGCCTGCCGCCCACGGGAGAAAGAACCAGAGCATCATTTCAGCTCATGGAAGGACTTCTTTCAGCCCTCTTTCAAGTGGTCGTCACTTATGGCAGAGATCCGGGAGGCCGCTATCAAGCGGAATACCAAGACCAAGATCTACTATGAAGAGTTGACTAAAACTATCCATGAAAGACACACCAACACCCAACCCCGCCTGGAAAGGAGAAAGGGAGTGGTGGTGTCCTTTGACAAAACCCGTGGCTACGGGTTCATCCAAGACTATCTGACTGGCAGAGACCTGTATGTTAATAGAAGGTCTGTCAAGAGAGACTACCTCCCTTCTTATCAGCACAGCCTCCGCGAGGGAGAGGAAGTGGAGTTCACCCCTGCCGAGAGCCTGAGAGGCCCTTATGCCACTGCCGTGACCCGTCCCAAGCGAGCACCTGAGGACTGGGAGGCAGAAGAAGACTACTCTGGCTGCGAGCGGGAACCGGAACGCTCTCCAGAGCTGGCCCATCACGCCTTCCAGGAGCGGAGCTCCTTCATTGGGCCCAACGTCTTCTGGCAGCCAACCGTGTTGGAGAAATGGGTGAGCCCCTATCCTTCCCCCGAGCTGCCTCGTCGGGAGAAGACCATACAAGAGATGGAAAATTTAAAAGGACTTCAAAATACCTTTAAGAACATCCGGACGGGTCGGAGACCAGACGCATCGCCAGAACCTGCAGAGGCCGAGTCCGCGCCATCGGTGACTGTACCTGCGCCGGCGGCGCCAGCAGATGACAGCGACTCCGACACAGAGAGCATCGGTGAGCAGATTGTCCGGCTGGAGGAGAAGTTGCGGGAGCTGCGCAAGATCGCGACCGCCAGGATCCAGACGCCGCCAAAGAAGGACGAGGTAAGGGTGCCTGTCACCACCCGTAGACCACCTTCTGCTGCCACCGCTCCGTCAGTGCCCCAAAGAAGACCCCCGGTTGCTGTGAATAGCCGCGCCGAGCCCACCGGACCGCTTGAGGCGGCGGTAACCACGCCATTCCATCCCACAATCATTATGCCGGGACCGGTACGGTCCACCCAAGGGTTTACCCCTAGGCCCATGGGGCCAATACCTATTAGGGGCCCCTTCACCTTGCAGCTGCCCCCCAATACAGTTATGTGGGCCCATCCTCCTGTAGAGGACTACTACAGGCCGTACTTGCCAGCAGAGCCAAGTGGTTATGATATGCCACTGTGAATCAGCCTGCTAGGCCTTTGATTTATTTCACCGCAGAAATATGGTGTTAACCCTTCCAGGACAGGAGTCCTACGTTTCCTGGTCCTTTGTTGCGGCTGCCAGTTCATCCACGGCTCAGTGGTAGGTGTTGACCACTGAAATCACAAAGTCAGCAAGGCCAAGTTTGTTTCCAGGACCTCCTGCCTGCTTTTGCTATCCCACGCCAAGTTGTGCCTGTTCCTTTAGTTGCACCTTTTACCCTTCACCACCTTTTCAGGTTGATCAGGGGTATTTCAGCACTTTTCTTGCTGTCATTTTATTGTGCAATTTGCTACTAAGGAACCGTGCCCGGAGACAGACTCAAAAGTACCTGAGCCTCTGAGATTTTTGCTCTTTTAAAAGGAAATGTGCCCAGAGATGGACTCCACCGCATGAGAGCCTCTGTGATTTATAGGAAAATAACCTGGGTACGGACTCATGTTTGTTCTTTGAGCCTCCAAGAACTTTTATGCTGTTTTATCCATTTTGCTGATCTATTGTGGACTTATTCATTGTCATGGACTATCCTGGTTATAATGTTACGCTGTGCCAGGTCAGCGCCCCCGTTCCATTCACTATCCTGAGAGAAGAGAACGACGTCCCTTGTCACTACCCTTCACCTTTGCCAATGGGACCTGATGTGAATGTAAATGCAGATGAATTACATGTATGTATGCCTGCATGTCTCTTTTTTCTATTTCAGGTAGAGATTCCAGTTGGGCGAGCCCTGATGGAGTACGAGGCCGTACTCAGCTTAAAGCAGTGGGGTATGTAGTGTACGGGGACTGTAATGCCCGTCACTATGAAAGTGTCACTTGGTGTGCTGTCGTCCCTCCTTATTTATGGGAAGTTGGTGTATGTCAGTTTTATAAAATGTCATGTAATGTAATGCATGTATTTCCCTGTTACTGTGAAACTTGCATGTACAGGCCTGCTAGGGGTGTCATTCCAGCTTCTAGTCACTAGAGGGAGCTAGGGAGCCCTAGTTTATATAAGGCCCAGTCAGGGAAGGAAAAGTGAGTCGAGTCGAGTCTAAGGAAGTCTAGTCTAGGTGTCTGTAGCTGGAGCTTAGACTATGTCAGAGACCAGTCCAGGCCTGAAGCCTGCGGACCAGGAGAGGGTATTGCAGTCCCTGTAACCGGGTTCCAAATCTCAAGAGAAGGTTCCCCTCCTGAATATGTCTACATGCAGAAGCAGGAAGACCACTGTGCAGAAGTTTCCAGAAGCTGAGAGAGACAGAGGCAAAGTGCAGAGAAGCAAGAGGTACTCAAAATAACAGAGGAGGTACTTTCTAAAGCTATAGCCAAGGATATAAAGCCAGAACTAGGTTATTGGGCCTTGGAGAAGATTTGCTATATTCCAGGATCAGACAGAAATAGAGTGCAAGCTCCTGTACTGCAAGTCCTGTGTTTAACACTCTGTAATCACCTTGCTCAAGCTGTATTGCCGGCATCAACCGTATTGAAAAATCGACTGTATGCAAAGGAACTGCGCTTCCATCAATGTCTCTATATTTATAACTACTAAAGTTGGAGTTCTGCTTTAACATCACGGTGTTCCTCATTTATTCCTGCTCTCCGCAAACGGCGTGCCACCGTTTACTTGGCACTGGCGTCAAGAACAATTTATACCATCACCTGCCCCTGCAGAGAGTCAGCCGTACCAGGTTAGTGTCTATTGCACTACATCACCCAGAAACACCTATTGCACACAACTTGAGTACGCTGCATCAGCGCAGAATCTGTCTTCATGTCATAGCAGAGAATCAGGCTTCACGTCACCCACCACTGGAACAGGCCACTGTCACACATTTAGGCCCAGGCACCCAGGCAGAGGAGAGAGGTCCCGTAACAGAGAATCTGGCCTTATGTCAGCGCAGAATCTGTCTTCATGTCATAGCAGAGAATCAGGCTTCACGTCACCCACCACTGGAACAGGCCACTGTCACACATTTAGGCCCAGGCACCCAGGCAGAGGAGAGAGGTCCCGTAACAGAGAATCTGGCCTTATGTCAGCGCAGAATCTGTATTCATGTCATAGCAGAGAATCAGGCTTCACGTCACCCACCACTGGAACAGGCCACTGTCACACATTTAGGCCCCGGCACCCAGACAGAGGAGAGCGGTCCCGTAACAGAGAATCTGGCCTTATGTCAGCGCAGAATCTGTCTTCATGTCATAGCAGAGAATCAGGCTTCACGTCACCCACCACTGGAACAGGCCACTGTCACACATTTAGGCCCAGGCACCCAGGCAGAGGAGAGAGGTCCCGTAACAGAGAATCTGGCCTTATGTCAGCGCAGAATCTGTATTCATGTCATAGCAGAAAATCAGGCTTCACGTCACCCACCACTGGAACAGGCCACTGTCACACATTTAGGCCCCGGCACCCAGACAGAGGAGAGCGGTCCCGTAACAGAGAATCTGGCCTTATGTCAGCGCAGAATCTGTCTTCATGTCATAGCAGAGAATCAGGCTTCACGTCACCCACCACTGGAACAGGTCACTGTCACACATTTAGGCCCCGGCACCCAGACAGAAGAGAGCGGTCCCGTAACAGAGAATCTGGCCTTATGTCAGCGCAGAATCTGTCTTCATGTCATAGCAGAGAATCAGGCTTCACGTCACCCACCACTGGAACAGGCCACTGTCACACATTTAGGCCCAGGCACCCAGGCAGAGGAGAGAGGTCCCGTAACAGAGAATCTGGCCTTATGTCAGCGCAGAATCTGTATTCATGTCATAGCAGAGAATCAGGCTTCACGTCACCCACCACTGGAACAGGCCACTGTCACACATTTAGGCCCCGGCACCCAGACAGAGGAGAGCGGTCCCGTAACAGAGAATCTGGCCTTATGTCAGCACATAATCTGTCTTCATGTCATAGCAGAGAATCAGGCTTCACGTCACCCACCACTGGAACAGGCCACTGTCACACATTTAGGCCCAGGCACCCAGGCAGAGGAGAGAGGTCCCGTAACAGAGAATCTGGCCTTATGTCAGCGCAGAATCTGTATTCTTGTCATAGCAGAGAATCAGGCTTCACGTCACCCACCACTGGAACAGGCCACTGTCACACATTTAGGCCCCGGCACCTAGACAGAGGAGAGCGGTCCCGTAACAGAGAATCT
Source organism: Bufo bufo (assembly GCF_905171765.1). Classification (NCBI taxonomy): domain Eukaryota; kingdom Metazoa; phylum Chordata; class Amphibia; order Anura; family Bufonidae; genus Bufo; species Bufo bufo. The sequence goes on from NC_053392.1 coordinate 243,774,880, forward strand.
GGCCTTATGTCAGCGCAGAATCTGTCTTCATGTCATAGCAGAGAATCAGGCTTCACGTCACCCACCACTGGAACAGGCCACTGTAACACATTTAGGCCCAGGCACCCAGGCAGAGGAGAGAGGTCCCGTAACAGAGAATCTGGCCTTATGTCAGCGCAGAATCTGTCTTCATGTCATAGCAGAGAATCAGGCTTCACGTCACCCACCACTGGAACAGGCCACTGTCACACATTTAGGCCCAGGCACCCAGGCAGAGGAGAGAGGTCCCGTAACAGAGAATCTGGCCTTATGTCAGTGCAGAATCTGTATTCATGTCATAGCAGAGAATCAGGCTTCACGTCACCCACCACTGGAACAGGCCACTGTCACACATTTAGGCCCAGGCACCCAGGCAGAGGAGAGAGGTCCCGTAACAGAGAATCTGGCCTTATGTCAGTGCAGAATCTGTATTCATGTCATAGCAGAGAATCAGGCTTCACGTCACCCACCACTGGAACAGGCCACTGTCACACATTTAGGCCCCGGCACCCAGACAGAGGAGAGCGGTCCCGTAACAGAGAATCTGACCTTATGTCAGCGCAGAATCTGTCTTCATGTCATAGCAGAGAATCAGGCTTCACGTCACCCACCACTGGAACAGGCCACTGTCACACATTTAGGCCCAGGCACCCAGGCAGAGGAGAGAGGTCCCGTAACAGAGAATCTGGCCTTATGTCAGTGCAGAATCTGTATTCATGTCATAGCAGAGAATCAGGCTTCACGTCACCCACCACTGGAACAGGCCACTGTCACACATTTAGGCCCCGGCACCCAGACAGAGGAGAGCGGTCCCGTAACAGAGAATCTGGCCTTATGTCAGCACAGAATCTGTCTTCATGTCATAGCAGAGAATCAGGCTTCACGTCACCCACCACTGGAACAGGCCACTGTCACACATTTAGGCCCAGGCACCCAGGCAGAGGAGAGAGGTCCCGTAACAGAGAATCTGGCCTTATGTCAGCGCAGAATCTGTCTTCATGTCATAGCAGAGAATCAGGCTTCATGTCACCCACCACTGGAACAGGCCACTGTCACACATTTAGGCCCAGGCACCCAGGCAGAGGAGAGAGGTCCCGTAACAGAGATTCTGGCCTTATGTCAGCGCAGAATCTGTCTTCATGTCATAGCAGAGAATCAGGCTTCACGTCACCCACCACTGGAACAGGCCACTGTCACACATTTAGGCCCAGGCACCCAGGCAGAGGAGAGAGGTCCCGTAACAGAGAATCTGGCCTTATGTCAGCGCAGAATCTGTATTCATGTCATAGCAGAGAATCAGGCTTCACGTCACCCACCACTGGAACAGGCCACTGTCAAACATTTAGGCCCAGACACCCAGGCAGAGGAGAGAGGTCCCGTAACAGAAAATCTGGCCTTATGTCAGCGCAGAATCTGTATTCATGTCATAGCAGAGAATCAGGCTTCACGTCACCCACCACTGGAACAGGCCACTGTCACACATTTAGGCCCAGGCACCCAGGCAGAGGAGAGAGGTCCCGTAACAGAGAATCTGGCCTTATGTCAGCGCAGAATCTGTCTTCATGTCATAGCAGAGAATCAGGCTTCACGTCACCCACCACTGGAACAGGCCACTGTCACACATTTAGGCCCAGGCACCCAGGCAGAGGAGAGAGGTCCCGTAACAGAGAATCTGGCCTTATGTCAGCGCAGAATCTGTCTTCATGTCATAGCAGAGAATCAGGCTTCACGTCACCCACCACTGGAACAGGCCACTGTCAAACATTTAGGCCCAGGCACATAGGCAGAGGAGAGAGGTCCCGTAACAGAGAATCTGGCCTTATGTCAGCGCAGAATCTGTATTCATGTCATAGCAGAGAATCAGGCTTCACGTCACCCACCACTGGAACAGGCCACTGTCACACATTTAGGCCCAGGCACCCAGGCAGAGGAGAGAGGTCCCGTAACAGAGAATCTGGCCTTATGTCAGCGCAGAATCTGTATTCATGTCATAGCAGAGAATCAGGCTTCACGTCACCCACCACTGGAACAGGCCACTGTCACACATTTAGGCCCCGGCACCCAGACAGAGGAGAGCGGTCCCGTAACAGAGAATCTGGCCTTATGTCAGCACAGAATCTGTCTTCATGTCATAGCAGAGAATCAGGCTTCACGTCACCCACCACTGGAACAGGCCACTGTCACACATTTAGGCCCAGGCACCCAGGCAGAGGAGAGAGGTCCCGTAACAGAGAATCTGGCCTTATGTCAGCGCAGAATCTGTATTCATGTCATAGCAGAGAATCAGGCTTCACGTCACCCACCACTGGAACAGGCCACTGTCACACATTTAGGCCCCGGCACCTAGACAGAGGAGAGCGGTCCCGTAACAGAGAATCTGGCCTTATGTCAGCGCAGAATCTGTCTTCATGTCATAGCAGAGAATCAGGCTTCACGTCACCCACCACTGGAACAGGCCACTGTCACACATTTAGGCCCAGGCACCCAGGCAGAGGAGAGAGGTCCCGTAACAGAGAATCTGGCCTTATGTCAGCGCAGAATCTGTCTTCATGTCATAGCAGAGAATCAGGCTTCACGTCACCCACCACTGGAACAAGCCACTGTCACACATTTAGGCCCAGGCACCCAGGCAGAGGAGAGAGGTCCCGTAACAGAGAATCTGGCCTTATGTCAGTGCAGAATCTGTATTCATGTCATAGCAGAGAATCAGGCTTCACGTCACCCACCACTGGAACAGGCCACTGTCACACATTTAGGCCCAGGCACCCAGGCAGAGGAGAGAGGTCCCGTAACAGAGAATCTGGCCTTATGTCAGTGCAGAATCTGTATTCATGTCATAGCAGAGAATGAGGCTTCACGTCACCCACCACTGGAACAGGCCACTGTCACACATTTAGGCTCCGGCACCCAGACAGAGGAGAGCGGTCCCGTAACAGAGAATCTGACCTTATGTCAGCGCAGAATCTGTCTTCATGTCATAGCAGAGAATCAGGCTTCACGTCACCCACCACTGGAACAGGCCACTGTCACACATTTAGGCCCAGGCACCCAGGCAGAGGAGAGAGGTCCCGTAACAGAGAATCTGGCCTTATGTCAGTGCAGAATCTGTATTCATGTCATAGCAGAGAATCAGGCTTCACGTCACCCACCACTGGAACAGGCCACTGTCAAACATTTAGGCCCAGGCACATAGGCAGAGGAGAGAGGTCCCGTAACAGAGAATCTGGCCTTATGTCAGCGCAGAATCTGTATTCATGTCATAGCAGAGAATCAGGCTTCACGTCACCCACCACTGGAACAGGCCACTGTCACACATTTAGGCCCAGGCACCCAGGCAGAGGAGAGAGGTCCCGTAACAGAGAATCTGGCCTTATGTCAGCGCAGAATCTGTCTTCATGTCATAGCAGAGAATCAGGCTTCATGTCACCCACCACTGGAACAGGCCACTGTCACACATTTAGGCCCAGGCACCCAGGCAGAGGAGAGAGGTCCTGTAACAGAGATTCTGGCCTTATGTCAGCGCAGAATCTGTCTTCATGTCATAGCAGAGAATCAGGCTTCACGTCACCCACCACTGGAACAGGCCACTGTCACACATTTAGGCCCAGGCACCCAGGCAGAGGAGAGAGGTCCCGTAACAGAGAATCTGGCCTTATGTCAGCGCAGAATCTGTATTCATGTCATAGCAGAGAATCAGGCTTCACGTCACCCACCACTGGAACAGGCCACTGTCACACATTTAGGCCCAGGCACCCAGGCAGAGGAGAGAGGTCCCGTAACAGAGAATCTGGCCTTATGTCAGCGCAGAATCTGTCTTCATGTCATAGCAGAGAATCAGGCTTCACGTCACCCACCACTGGAACAGGCCACTGTCACACATTTAGGCCCAGGCACCCAGGCAGAGGAGAGAGGTCCCGTAACAGAGAATCTGGCCTTATGTCAGCGCAGAATCTGTCTTCATGTCATAGCAGAGAATCAGGCTTCACGTCACCCACCACTGGAACAGGCCACTGTCAAACATTTAGGCCCAGGCACATAGGCAGAGGAGAGAGGTCCCGTAACAGAGAATCTGGCCTTATGTCAGCGCAGAATCTGTATTCATGTCATAGCAGAGAATCAGGCTTCACGTCACCCACCACTGGAACAGGCCACTGTCACACATTTAGGCCCAGGCACCCAGGCAGAGGAGAGAGGTCCCGTAACAGAGAATCTGGCCTTATGTCAGCGCAGAATCTGTATTCATGTCATAGCAGAGAATCAGGCTTCACGTCACCCACCACTGGAACAGGCCACTGTCACATATTTAGGCCCAGGCACCCAGGCAGAGGAGAGAGGTCGCGTAACAGAGAATCTGGCTTCATGTCAGCACAGAATAAGTCTTCATGTCATAGCAGAGAATCAGGCTTCACTTCACCCACCACTGGAACAGGCCACTGTCACACATTTAGGCCCCGGCACCCAGACAGAGGTGAGGTTCATTAAACTTTGGGTTGCCCCGCAATATAATGGTAAAATGAAATTAAAAATAGTATTGAATGAGGAAGTGCCCTGGAGTAGAATAATATATTGTTAAGGGGAGGTAGTTAATATCTAATCTGCACAAGGGATGGACAGGTCCTGTTGGATCCATGCCTGGTTCATTTTTATGAACGTCAGCTTGTCCACATTGGCTGTAGACAGGCGACTGCGTTTGTCTGTAATGACGCCCCCTGCCGTGCTGAATACACGTTCAGACAAAACGCTGGCCGCCGGGCAGGCCAGCACCTCCAAGGCATAAAAGGCTAGCTCTGGCCACGTGGACAATTTGGAGACCCAGAAGTTGAATGGGGCCGAACCATCAGTCAGTACGTGGAGGGGTGTGCACAGGTACTGTTCCACCATGTTAGTGAAATGTTGCCTCCTGCTAACACGTTCCGTATCAGGTGGTGGTGCAGTTAGCTGTGGCGTGGTGACAAAACTTTTCCACATCTCTGCCATGCTAACCCTGCCCTCAGAGGAGCTGGCCGTGACACAGCTGCGTTGGCGACCTCTTGCTCCTCCTCTGCCTTCGCCTTGGGCTTCCACTGGTTCCCCTGTGACATTTGGGAATGCTCTCAGTAGCGCGTCTACCAACGTGCGCTTGTACTCGCGCATCTTCCTATCACGCTCCAGTGTAGGAAGTAAGGTGGGCACATTGTCTTTGTACCGAGGATCCAGCAGGGTGGCAACCCAGTAGTCCTCACACGTTAAAATGTGGGCAACTCTGCTGTCGTTGCGCAGGCACTGCAGCATGTAGTCACTCATGTGTGTCAGGCTGCCCAGAGGTAAGGACAAGCTGTCCTCTGTGGGAGGTGTATCGTCATCGTCCTGTGTTTCCCCCCAGCCACGCACCAGTGATGGGCCCGAGCCGCTTTGGGTGCCACCCCGCTGTGAACATGCTTCATCCTCATCCTCCTCCACCTCCTCCTCATCCTCGTCCTCCTCGTCCTCCAGTAGTGGGCCCTGTCTGGCCACATTTGTACCTGGCCTCTGCTGTTGCAAAAAACCTTCCTCTGAGTCACTTTGAAGAGACTGGCCTGAAAGTGCTAAAAATGACCCCTCTTCCTCCTCTTCCTCCTGGGCCACCTCCTCTTCCATCATCGCCCTAAGTGTTTTCTCAAGGAGACATAGAAGTGGTATTGTAATGCTGATAACGGCGTCATCGCCACTGGCCATGTTGGTGGAGTACTCGAAACAGCGCAACAGGGCACACAGGTCTCGCATGGAGGCCCAGTCATTGGTGGTGAAGTGTGTCTGATCCGCAGTGCGACTGACCCGTGCGTGCTGCAGCTGAAACTCCACTATGGCCTGCTGCTGCTCGCACAGTCTGTCCAGCATATGCAAGGTGGAGTTCCACCTGGTGGGTACGTCGCATATGAGGCGGTGAGCGGGAAAGCCGAAGTTACGCTGTAGCGCAGTCAGGCGAGCAGCGGCAGGGTGTGAACGCCGGAAGCGCGAACAGACGGCCCGCACTTTATGCAGCAGCTCTGACATGTCGGGGTAGTTGCGAATGAACTTCTGCACCACCAAATTCAGCACATGCGCCAGGCAAGGGATGTGCGTCAAACCGGCTAGTCCCAGAGCTGCAACGAGATTTCGCCCATTATCGCACACCACCAGGCCGGGCTTGAGGCTCACCGGCAGCAACCACTTGTCGGTTTGTTGTTCTATACCCCGCCACTGTGCGGTGTGGGGCCTGTCCCCCAAACATATGAGTTTCAGAATGGCCTGCTGACGTTTACCCCGTGCTGTGCTGAAGTTGGTGGTGAAGGTGTGTGGCTGACTGGATGAGCAGGTGGAAGAAGAGGAGGAGGAAGCTGAGTAGGAGGAGGAGGAGACAGGAGGCAAAGAATGTTGCCCTGCGATCCTTGGCGGCGGAAGGACGTGCGCCAAACAGCTCTCCGCCTGGGGCCCAGCCGCCACTACATTTACCCAGTGTGCAGTTAGGGAGATATAGCGTCCCTGGCCGTGCTTACTGGTCCACGTATCTGTGGTTAGGTGGACCTTGCCACAGATGGCGTTGCGCAGTGCACACTTGATTTAATCGGACACTTGTTTGTGCAGGGAAGGCACGGCTCTCTTGGAGAAGTAGTGGCGGCTGGGAACAACATACTGTGGGACAGCAAGTGACATGAGCTGTTTGAAGCTGTGTGTGTCCACCAGCCTAAATGACAGCATTTCATAGGCCAGTAGTTTAGAAATGCTGGCATTCAGGGCCAGGGATCGAGGGTGGCTAGGTGGGAATTTACGCTTTCTCTCAAATGTTTGTGAGATGGAGAGCTGAACGCTGCCGTGTGACATGGTTGAGATGCTTGGTGACGCAGGTGGTGGTGTTGGTGGTACATCCCATGTTTGCTGGGCGGCAGGTGCCAACGTTCCTCCAGAGGCGGAGGAAGAGGCCGAGGCGGCGGCAGCAGTAGAAGAGGCCGAGGCAGCAGCAGCAGAAGAGGTAGCAGGGGGAGCCTGAGTGACTTCTTTGTTTTTAAGGTGTTTACTCCACTGCAGTTTATGCTTTGCATGCAGGTGCCTGGTCATGCAGGTTGTGCTAAGGTTCAGAACGTTAATGCCTCGCTTCAGGCTCTGATGGCACAGCGTGCAAACCACTCGGGTCTTGTCGTCAGCACATTGTTTGAAGAAGTGCCATGCCAGGGAACTCCTTGAAGCTGCCTTTGGGGTGCTCGGTCCCAGATGGCGGCGGTCAGTAGCAGGCGGAGTCTCTTGGCGGGGCGGCTGGTGTTCTGATTTTGCCCACTGCTCCCTCTTTTGCTACGCTGTTCGCTCGGTCTCACCACTGCCTCTTCCTCCGAACTGTGAAAGTCAGTGGCACGACCTTCTTTCCATGTGGGGTCTAGGACCTCATCGTCCCCTGCATCGTCTTCCACCCAGTCTTGATCCCTGACCTCCTGTTCAGTCTGCACACTGCAGAAAGACGCAGCAGTTGGCACCTGTGTTTCGTCATCATCAGAGACGTGCTGAGGTGGTATTCCCATGTCCTCATCATCAGGAAAAATAAGTGGTTGTGCGTTAGTGCATTCTATCTCTTCCACCCCTGGGGAAGGGCTAGGTGGATGCTCTTGGGAAACCCTGGCAGCAGAGTCTTCAAACAGCATAAGAGACTGCTGCATAACTTGAGGCTCAGACAGTTTCCCTGATATGCATGGGGGTGATGTGACAGACCGATGGGCTTGGTTTTCATGCGCCATCTGTGCGCTTTCTGCAGAAGACTGGGTGGGAGATAATGTGAACGTGCTGGATCCACTGTCGGCCACCCAATTGACTAATGCCTGCACCTGCTCAGGCCTTACCATCCTTAGAACGGCATTGGGCCCCACCAAATATCGCTGTAAATTCTGCTGGCTACTGGGACCTGAGGTAGTTGGTTCACTAGGATGTGTGGCTGTGGCAGAACGGCCATGTCCTCTCCCAGCACCAGAGGGTCCACTAACACCACCACGACCATGTCCACGTCCGCGTCCCTTATTAGATGTTTTCCTCATTGTTCCCGTTCACCACAATTTTGAGAATGGCAAATTTGGGAATGGTTTTTCAACCCAGAAAAAAAAGTGTGCTTTTACGGTCACTACAAATAACTTGACCAGCTAAAACAGTACAGATTTGGTTAAATAGAGATGTGAGGCCTGTTTTTTTTTGCGCTGTGTGACAGGTATAGGTTTAATCACAGAATCAGACTTCTATCTGCACGCTAGCGTGTGTCTTAGGTTTTTCTGAATGACACTATCACTAGCTTCAATGTAAGATATTCTTTTTGGGATAGATTTCAAGTAGGCCTCAAATACCAGAAACTATTTATTTTGAGAATGGCAAATTTGGGAATGGTTTTTCAACCCAGAAAAAAAAGTGTGCTTTTACGGTCACTACAAATAACTTGACCAGCTAAAACAGTACAGATTTGGTTGAATAGAAATGTCAGGTCTATTTTTTAGGCGCTGGGTGACAGGCTTAACTTGCCCCTGATGTAATATATGGCCAAAAAATAACCACACTGTTGATGGTTAAATTCACTTGGGTGTCACAGGCTCAGCCTGCACCAGATGTAGTATGTGGCCAAAAAATAATCAGACTGTCGATGGTTAAATGCACTTCGGTGACACAGGCTCAGCCTGCAGCTGATGTAGTATATGGCCAAAAAATAACCAGACTGTTGATGGTTAAATGCACTTCGGTGACACAGGCTCAGCCTGCAGCTGATGTAGGATATAGCACAAAATAACCACACTATCGATGGTTAAATACAATTGGTGATAGCTTGTGCTGGCGCACCACAAGTCACAAAATGGCCGCCGAATACCCCAGAAAAAAAGTGATCTAAAAACGCTCTGGGCAGCCTCAAAAAAGTGAGCAAGTCAATAATAGCACTTCAATGATCCACAGCTGCAGATCGATCACAGAATGAAGTCTTTTGGAGGAGTTAATCTGCCTAATCTCGCCCTAACGTCGCAGCTGCAACCTCTCCCTATACTGATCATAGCAGAGTGACGTGCGGCGCTACGTGACTCCAGCTTATATAGAGGCTGGGTCACATGCTGCACTGGCCAATCACAGCCATGCCAATAGTAGGCATGGCTGTGACGGCCTCTTGGGGCAAGAAGTATGACGCTTGTTGATTGGCTGCTTTGCAGCCTTTCAAAAAGCGCCAAGAAAGCGGCGAACACCGAACCCGGACTTTTACGAAAATGTTCGGGTTCGGGTCCGTGTCACGGACACCCCAAAATTCGGTACGAACCCGAACTATACAGTTCGGGTTCGCTCATCCCTAGTGATCATTAAAGCCAACTAGGCCAACAATGGGCCCACACTGCAGAATCATAGTTTTCTGGGTCACTTAACTGTCACTGAACTACCTCAGCACGACCACAGGCTTTGAAAAACCGCCATCGCCTGTAATCTCCCAAATGTGCGCACGAGCACAGTCATTACTACACCAAGATTGATGCATAGAGGAATAAAATTTATGTCATACGTTTGTCAACTATTGACAACTCTTTGCGGTTGTCTAAACTCTATTCAATGCACATCCCCTGATAGGGGACGTAACAGGGATAAAACTGATAATAATAGTACTACTTAACACACCACTCATATAGGGTGGCACAGTACATTGCACGGCGCACACGCCGTGCCCCAAATTGGAAGTAAGAGGACCAACCAAGCATCTTTTTCCATCTCCCGGTTCCTAAAATCTATTCCATACACCAGCCCCTGATAGGACACGTAACAGGTATTAAACTGATAGGAATAGTACTACTTAACATACCACTCATATAAGGTGGCACAGTGCATTGCACTGCGCACGCGCAGTGCCCCAAATTGGAAGTAAGAGGACCAACCAAGCATCTTTTCCATCTCCCGGTACCTAAAAGCTATTCCATACACCGGCCCCTGATAGGGGACGTAACAGGGATTAAACTGATAGGAATAGTACTACTAAACATACCACTCATATAGGGTAGCACAGTACATTGCACGGCGCACGCGCAGTGCCCCAAATTCGAAGTAAGAGGACCGACCAAGCATCTTTTTCGATCTCCAGGTTCCTAAAATCTATTACATACACCGGCCCCTGATAGGGGATGTAACAGGGACTAAATTTATAGGAATAGTACTACTTAACATACCACTGATATAGGGTAGCACAGTACATTGCACGGCGCACGCGCAGTGCCCCAAATTGGAAGTAGGAGGACCGACCAACCATCTTTTTCCATCTCCCGGTTCCTAAAATCTATTCCATACACCGGCCTCTGTTAAGGGAAAAAACAGAGATTAAACTGGTAAGAACAGATTTTTTTAATAAAAAAAAAAAAGAGGACAGCCTCTGCGGTGCGGGGTATTTTTGGGCCGCTCATGCACAATGGCTGTAGGCTCATGCGTCCTTTTGCGGAAGGACAAACCTGGTCAGTCAAACCCAAGGCAACATCATCGACCTCAATTCATATGCGTTTTTTCTGGAGCGTGCCCTGCAAAGAGTGCAAGATCAGGCCGTAGATGAGCATGAAGAGGAAGAGTTGTGGTCACCATCACCACCAGAAGCAGCATTGTCGTTGTCGATTGCTGGACCTGTGGCAACGCAGAGAGAGGAGTCTGAAGAAGAGGAGTCAGAGGAGGAAGGTGGCTTTGAGGAGGTGGAAGACCAACCACAGCAGGCGTCCCAGGGGACTTGTTGTCACCTTTCGGGGACCCTTGGTGTTGTACGTGGCTGGGTGGAGGAAGAGACCTTCAATGACGTCAGTGAGGACAAGGAACGGGACATGGCTAGCTTGGTATCCAACCTTGTGCAAATGAGTAGCTTGCGGTTGTGCAAATGGACTGTTTGCGGTTGTTTGTGGTGCGTTAAATGGGGAGTTTGGTCTGTCAGAGTTTGGTCTGTCACTGTGAAGCGGGCGTAACCCTTACACTACCTGATCGATACAACATCATACCTGATCGTATACACACACTGGATGTTTTAAAGCATGTTATTCCAAACAATTTAGGAATGTTAGCTGATTTATGCCCTTTATGGATTAAAACCCGACTCTGCGTCAACTACGTCATTTTCCATGGGAGTTTTGCCATGGATCCCCCTCCGGCATGCCACAGTCCAGGTGTTAGTCCGCTTGAAACAACTTTTCCATCACTATTGTAGCCAGAAAGAGTCCCTGTGGGTTTTAAAATTCGCCTGCTTATTGAAGTCTATGGCGGTTCACCTATTCACGAACATTTGCGGAAATTCGTGTTCGCCGTTCGCGAACGAAAATTTTTATGTTCGCGACATCTCTATTTTTCTTTTCTGTCAGGTGAATGCCTAATTTTTTGGGCCTGTACTCCCATGGCCTAAAATAAAAACTTTATAGGTGCCAGCAGGGCACATTTTTGAGAGTTTCCCTTTCCCATAAAAATGTCCCCTGATTAAAATACATATTTTTTGTGGGAATTTTTGCCATTGATACCCCTCTTATATGTCACTGTCCATGTTGTGGGACTATTTGTGCACTTCTAGTAAGTATTTGGTTGCTGCAAATGGGACCCACTGCCATTAAAGTGAATGGGACCAACCACGAACGCGCGGTTCGCGGACATTTGATCGCGAACGCGCATTCGCATTTGCGAAATGTCCCAGCCGATGTTCGTCCATCACTAATTGCCATTACCTGACCAAGTTGCTGGTGTGAGTGGGCTAGATCCACATTTACCCAGTGGGCCGCAAAGGACATATACTGTCCTTGACCATAGTTATAGCTTCACACATTGGCACTGCCACGAACTGTACCAGAAACCGACAGGTTCAAGGACTGGCCCACTTTCTGCTCTACTTACATAAGCAGGGCTGGTACAGCTTTTTTAGAGAAGCAGTGACTGCTTCGGACTCTCTACCTTGGCTCGGCATCAGCCATCAGTACTCTGAAATGTGCAGAGTGAACTACATGGAAAGGGAGGGACTGTAGTACCAGCAACTTGGCCAGGAGCATGTTCAGCTTCTGCTCCGTTGGATGAGTGTAAACATTTTTGCAATCAGCTTGTGATCGATTGCTGGTGAAACACGTGATGAGGAGGTGGAGGAGCAGTAGATGAAAGAAAAGAAGGACAGCTTCCTTTTGCTGTGGTGGAGGAGCCCTGACTGCTGGAGAAAGGGTGCGGGCTGCTGGGAAATGCAGTGGTTGCTGCATTAGGCTGAAGCACAACATTAGTGCCATTGTTTTCCCAGGCCACTTTATGGTGATGCTCAAAGTATTGAATCAGGGCCATGGCTTGCACTTTGCCTTTTGCCCAAAGATCCTGCATACTGCCACGCTAATGTCCTTCAGCGACTTGCTAAAAAATTCCCACACTGGTGAGTATGGTATTTTACCCCCACCACTCCGTGATGACTACAGTTGCATCTATGAATCAGTGCACCGTTAGTTGACAGTTAGGCTCCTGAGTAGGAGACAGTCTACCCCGTGCACGTTTATCTCCAGATCTCACACTGTTGTCACCCTGCTGTCTCACAGACATGCTTCCACACTTCTGGCTCAGTGGCACACTGCCACCCTGCCGCAGTCTCACAAGCACACTGCCACCCTCACCCTCTAATGATGATATTGAAGCCCCCTCCTCACTTGGCTCCCACATGCGATCGGCTACATCATCATCCACACTGTCTGCTTGTCACTTATATCACCCTGACCAGTCTTATGGCTACATCCCTAACCGCTCGCAACACCTGCTCCCACGCGACTGTCATTGTCACTACTTGCATGCCTGTAAAAGGATGCAATGGACCTGTCCTCCAAATTAGATCAGGGCAGTAGCTGTTGACTGTGCTCAATAAGCTCATCCTCACTGAAATGCGGAGCCGAGCCAGCGGCATACATTACTTGCATGGCAGAAAGAGCAGCAAAGGAAAGAGGCAGGATAAGGACAGGTGTGTAGCTGGCCAGCTAAGACCTGTCCTAAAAATAGTGGTAGGTTGTGCTGGCTCACTAGCAAGTAGTTAAGGTATGGTGCTGCAAGCTCATATAGAGGGAATCACCCCACCCTCTCTTAAATGGCAAATGTAGTAATAGAATAATGAGCGAGCACTCATACACTTGGCAACCAGATTGACATGTGCAGAAAATATTTATTAAATCCCCATAAAATAAAAATTTCTACAGCAACGGATTAACTATTCTTATCGTCGAAAGCTGCACCAAAGGAAATTGCGGAACAGAGTGGCAACTCCTGCGATCTTTGGAACTCCCGCGAAATTTAAACCAGCTTGCTATATGGAGCGACTGAATAAGCCGGCAAATATTTAAAGCTCCATTGAAGCAATAGGGAGACAGCAGACGCTAGACGGTAAGCCAAATATCGATTTAAAGTTTTCTTCAATTCAAAGCTCATATCGACCTTAAAAGGATATGCTATAAGAGACTTTTCACATTATCAGGATTTCTGTGGACACTTTATGAACATATTGCGCTCCCAGTGAATACACCTACAACATTTTCAGTGACATTCAGTTTCCCAAATTGGGATAGAGCTCTAGAAGAAAATACCCCCTCTTTCCCAAATAACAGCATATACTTGAAGTTTTTTTGGTGTGATATATATTATTGAATTTATCGACACTATTGAGTCATATGAATATAGTGTCGATCATATCTACCACAATATATGTGACTGTAATGTTGAATATTATTGCTACATTGTTCTTATAAATTTTATTACGTGTATTTTATGGGGATTTAATAAATATTTTCTGCACATGTCAATCTGGTTGCCAAGTGTATGAGTGCTCGCTTGATGTGACTGTAATGTTGTATATTATTGCTACATTGTTCTTATAAATTTTATTACGTGTATTTTATGGGGATTTAATAAATATTTTCTGCACATGTTAATCTGGTTGCCAAGTGTATGAGTGCTCGCTCATTATTCTATTACTACATAAGACCTGTCCTAGTTTGCTAACACAGCAGTCTAGCTGTTTATACAGCTAGACCTGGCAATAACCTTAATACAGTTCCTATGTTTGTGTGTTAAAGACAAAAGCAGAGGTATTTACAGTGACTTCATGTTTTGGATGTCATGTAACAGTTATATATTGTGTTCACACAAGCAGAAAAGATAATATGCCTTTAAGATTCATTATATGGGTGTGAGGTAAGCTCAATGACACAGCAAAGTTAAACTGTTGTTGCTGGGCAGGAGTCTTGACCAATCACAGCCAGCCTCACACACAGCAGGAGTTTGGACCAATCACATTCAGCCTCACACACAGCCTGTGTGGGAACTCCCCCTAGCAGGAGCTGCTAGAATCATTACACCACAGGAGAGAAGCTGAACAGATATTCACTCCACTAAAAGCTGTGTTTTATGGAAGCAGAGAGATCAAAATAGGTATTTAAAACAGTTATATAATGTTTCTACTGTTAATATAGTTATTAGAATTGTATACTGATCTGGTTATATGTATGATTACTTACAGTTCTACCTAGGGTTGTTGCGGGTATCGAAATTTCGATACCCAATCGATACTTTTGTCCCGGTATCGATACGATACCGGGATTTCCGTTTTTTCGATACTGGGCTGCGCTTCTGCGCAGTCTAGTATCTCTGAACATGAGCGCGCTGCTATCGGCGCGCTCATGTTCTCTCTCAGCAGCACGGGGATAAGGAAGCTGTCCTCCCTCCCCCTGTGCTGCTGCCGCTGCCACCAATGAGAAGAGAGGGGCGGAGGAGGGGCGGCAATGAGAAGAGAGGGGCGGAGGAGGGGCGGCAATGAGAAGAGAGGGGGTGGAGGAGGGGCGGCAATGAGAAGAGAGGGGCGGAGGAGGGGCGGGCGCACTGCGCCACCAATGATAGGATTACTATCGGAGCGATGGGAGGAGACATCAGCTTCACTAGTGGGCGTTCCTTTTCCCTGCGCTGCGATTGGACAGCGCTACAGCCAGGGAGAAGGAACGCCCACTAGTGAAGCTGATGTCTCCTCCCATCGCTCCGATAGTAATCAGCAGCATGTGGAGCAGGAGAGGAGACAGTAATGGGGCACTGCGGGCGAACGGAGCGGCGCCCAGGACTAAATGGTGAGTGCTGAGACATCGCTGGGCGCCGCTCTGTGTGGCCTAATAGTGAAAGTCTGGACTCATATACAGTAGTCAGTCTTTAACACATACAGGAGGCGGGTGCCGGCAGCAGAATCGCATTGCCGGCACCCTGCCCCTGACAGGGAGCTGCGATCAGCGGCAGTTAACTGCCGCTGATCTGCTAGTACCCGCCTCCTGTATAAAGGGGTAAAATCATTGGTGGTGCAGTGTGCCCCCCCCCCTCAATCCCCCCATCCCATTAAAATCATTGGTGGCACAGTGCGCCGGCCCCTCTCAACCCTCCAGTATTAAAATCATTGGTGGCAGTGGCCACAGGGACCTCTCCACTCCCCCTCATTGGTGGTGCAGTGGCAGCTTCTGATCGGAGCCCCAGCTGTGTAAGCCTGGGGCTCCGATCGGTTACCATGGCAGCCAGGACGCTACAGAAGCCCTGGTTGCCATGGTAACATCCCTGATGCTGTGTGCACAAAGCACAGAGCAGCAGGGACAGTGTGGAGTCCTATTCACCCTGATAGAGATCTATCAGGGTGAATAGGAAAAGGGATGAAAGATCCCAGGTTCTAGCCCCTAAGGGGGGAAATAGTTATTAAATAAAAAGTGAAAAAAAAAAAACACTAAAATATGAAGTATAAATCACCCCCTTTTCCCAATTTCACATATAAAATATATAAATAAACATATTACATCGCCACGTCAGAAAAGTCCAAACTATTAAAATATTAAAAAAAAATCTAGGTGGTGAATGCCGGAACAGAAAAAATAAAATAAAAACTGCGCGATTCGCCATTTTTAAAAATGAGGAATGCACGTGGCTTTTTTTGTTTATTTTTTTCGCGTGGTATCGAATGGTATCGAGTATCGCAATACTTTTTCATGGTATCGAAACCGAATCAAAAATTTGGTATCGCAACAACTCTAGTTCTACCATACTGAGCCATACAATCCATACAAATTGCAAAAGCAAACTGCAATCTGCAGTAGAACTATTGGTTGAACCTCAGATATACCTCTCAGAGAAATCATAAAATGCCTAAATAACTTAAGGTGAGACTACAGATACTCAAGAGAGAAATATATCCACTATTTTATGTTAAATGACAAGATTGAACAGTTGAACCCCCATCTTATGCATACGCCATTTTGTGATACTTTATTCAACACGTGTTTTGTACATGGACTATCTGCTGCGGAGGCGGCAGTGTTATATGAAGAAAAGTTGAAGTTAGTAAAAAAGTTATTTCAAGCATTTGGTGTGCTTTTTAAACCTACTGCTTCCATAGAATGGCACTAGAGGAATTACAGAGTAACAGACAATCTGGTTAGACTAAAAACTCAGAGATATCAAAATTCTTCTAATGCCAACTAAGTGTGGTGTCAGAGGAACTCATCGACTGCTGGCTGTGTGGGTCTGATGTCAGTTGAGATGATGTTGAAGACTGAGTCAACCACTACAGGATAGCAGGATTGTTGGTCAAAACACGACCACTGGATAACACTGGCAGCTCTGGCCTGTTGCTGTGGCGATTGTTAGCACCCACTTCTTCTACTGCTAGACCCCCCTTCTGTACAGCAACACTAACTGTATGTAAAATAAGTCATTCAATATTAATGTGGACACCACAATAACAGTATAACAAGACAGGTTATTCACCCCAATTTGAGAATCAAGACCTAATAGAATTGTTTATCTATTAAACAAGATATACACCCCAATAACAGTAGAAGAAGATAGGTTATTCAACCCAATTTGAGAATCTTTGCCTAATACAATTGCTTATCTATTAAACAAGGTGGACACCCCAAAAACGGTAGAACAAAATAGTTTATTCACCCAAATTTGAGAATCAAGGTCTAATAGATTAGTTTATTCACAAGGTGGACATCCCAATAACAGTTGAAGGAGATAGGTTATTCACCTCAATTTGAGAATCAAGGCGTAATAGAATTGTTTATCTATTAAACAAGATGGACACCCCAATAACAGTAGAACAAGACAGGTTATTCAATCCAATTTGAGAATCAATGCCTAATGCAATTGTTTAGCTATTAAACAAGGTGGACACCCCAAAAACAGTAGAACAAGACAGTTTATTCACCCAAATTTGAAAATCAAGGTCTAATACAACTGTTTATCTATTAAACAAGATGGACACTGCAATAACAGTAGAACAAGACAGGTTATTCACCCCAATTTGAAAATCAAGGCATAATAGAATTATTCATCTCTTAAACAAGGTGGACACCCCAATAATAATAGAACAAGACATGTCATTCAACCTAATTTGGGAATCAGGCCAAATAGAATTGTTTTTCTATTAATCACTATGGACACTGTTCAATTATATAGCTCTGTTCAATTGTACTGTCTCCTATGTATCCCTTCTGCTTCATATCACAGTCCTTGCACTATCCCTTTCACACTGGCAAAGTATTCTCTTTTTCTACAGGTCATAAGCACTACTATACCTAGTGCAACAGTACTTCCACGTCTCTCCCTATGCTCAGCTCACGGTGAAATGGCAGAGACCACTCGGGATGAGGCTTTTAAAAGGCTGTGACATCACAGGGGATGGCTATCTGCAGATTGGCTGACTGCACAGCATTATGGGTGATTTCTCGTTCCCGGGCTTCTTACTTTCACTTTGTAAAATGTATAGCCATCATTTTAGGAAAAAAAACATTTGTTACCACAAAGCTCTAGGAAAACCGGATTTGTTGCAAATTGAATTTTTCTGAAACGTCAAATTTAGATGCTTCAAATTGCTCAACAATACTTTTGATACTGAAGCAGAGTTAGGAGCATTCGGTGTGGGCTAGTAATGGCATTTTTTTAATTATTTTGTATTTGTTTTTATTTTTTTCATACCTTGTGATCCCCCCAAACAAAAAATAAAATAAAGTTTTTTTTTTTTTATTGTTGATTTTCCTGTAATTAGGGATGACATATTTGCTATAGTTACAGATAGATATGCTAGATAGATAGATAGATAGATAGATAATTAGGTGTACTGTACTGTCACTCTATTACAGATTCCCATCTGGTAGCTAATCTTGGGATAATTTCATATTCCGTGCGCAGGTTCCAATGGGTGGGAAGTAAAAAGTTTTTTTCTATAGTTTAAAAGATAACTGATTGGCAGCTGAATAAGCATTTGAGCAATGATAACACAGCATTCCATGACATCATGGCATTATATGACATCATAATGATGGCCCTTGTACAAGAACACTGGACACTATTGTTGCTACCCATTCCTTTCCAGGAAGGCGACCTGCATTGTCTGAGGTTACAGCGGCTATGTACAGAGGTTCTCCAGCTTTCTCTATGGTCACCTCTATGGACATTATGGATGAATTAATCTTTGGGGATAGATAGATAGATAGATAGATAGATAGATAGATAGACAAGCAGATATTAAATGAATGGATAGATATTAAATAGGTATAAGATAGACAGATATGAGGTGTACTATATGACCACTTTATTACAGACACAGTCTAATAGCTTATAGTTGATCTACAGTCGTGGCCAAAAGTTTTGAGAATGACACAAATATTAGTTTTCACAAAGTTTGCTGCTAAACTGCTCTTAGATCTTTGTTTCAGTTGTTTCTGTGATGTAGTGAAATCTAATTACACGCACTTCATACGTTACAAAGGCTTTTATCGACAATTACATTACATTTATGCAAAGAGTCAGTATTTGCAGTGTTGGCCCTTCTTTTTCAGGACCTCTGCAATTCGACTGGGCATGCTCTCAATCAACGTCTGGGCCCATTCCTGACTGATAGCAACCCATTCTTTCATAATCACTTCTTGGAGTTTGTCAGAATTAGTGGGTTTTTGTTTGTCCATCCACCTCTTGAGGATTGACCACAAGTTCTCAATGGGATTAAGATCTGGGGAGTTTCCAGGCCATGGACCCAAAATGTCAACGTTTTGGTCCCCGAGCCACTTAGTTATCACTTTTGCCTTATGGCACGGTGCTCCATCGTGCTGGAAAATGCATTGTTCTTCACCAAACTGTTGTTGGATTGTTGGAAGAAGTTGCTGTTGGAGGGTGTTTTGGTACCATTATTTATTCATGGCTGTGTTTTTGGGCAAAATTGTGAGTGAGCCCACTCCCTTGGATGAGAAGCAACCCCACACATGAATGGTCTCAGGATGCTTTTCTGTTGGCATGACACAGGACTGATGGTAGCGCTCACCTTTTCTTCTCTGGACAAGCCTTTTTCCAGATGCCCCAAACAATCGGAAAGAGGCTTCATCGGAGAATATGACTTTGCCCTAGTCCTCAGTAGTCCATTCACCATACATTCTGCAGAAGATCAATCTGTCCCTGATGTTTTTTTTGGGAGAGAAGTGGCGTCTTTGCTGCACTTCTTAACACCAGGCCATCTTCCAAAAGTCTTCGCCTCATTGTGCGTGCAGATATGCTCAGACCTGCCTGCTGCCATTCCTGAGCAAGCTCTGCACTGATGGCACTCCGATCCCGCAGCTGAATCCTCTTTAGGAGACGATCCTGGCGCTTGCTGGACTTTCTTGGACGCCCTGAAGCCTTCTTAACAAGAATTGAACCTCTTTCCTTGAAGTTTTTGATGATCCTATAAATTGTTGATTGAGGTGCAATCTTAGTAGCCACAATATCCTTGCCTGTGAAGCCATTTTTATGCAACGCAATGATGGCTGCACGCGTTTCTTTGCAGGTCACCATGGTTAACAATGGAAGAACAATGAAATCAAGCATCACCCTCCTTTTAACATGTCAAGTCTGCCATTTTAACCCAATCAGCCTGACATAATGATCTCCAGCCTTGTGCTCATCAACATTCTCACCTGAGTTAACAAGACGATTATTGAAATGATCTCAGCAGGTCCTTTAATGACAGCAATGAAATGCAGTGGAAAGTTTTTTTGGGGATTAAGTTAATTTTCATGGCAAAGAAGGACTATGCAATTCATCTGATCACTCTTCATAACATTCTGGAGTATATGCAAATTGCTATTATAAAAAATTATGCAGCAACTTTTCCAATTTCCAATATTTATGTAATTCCCAAGACTTTTGGCCACGACTGTACACCTCTTTTGACATTGCATCCACAGGAACCAATACGTGAGAATAGGTGTTCAGTCTGGGAGGGAATCAAAGGGGTTTTTAAGTTTAAAAGACAGCAGTATTCCATGAGATCACAGCATTCTATGACATCACAATGATGACTCTTGTATAAGAACAACAGACACTATTGGGGCTGCCCATTCCTTTGCAGAAGGATGACCTGTTTGGCTAGAGGCTTCAGCACGTATGTAAGGAGGTTCTCCATCTTTCTCTATGGTCACAGGACACCCTGGGGGGATTCATGATTGGGGGATAGATAGATAAATAGATATGAGATAGATAGATAGATAGATAGATAGATAGATAGATAGATTTGAGGGGCACTGTATGAGACTGTCACAGCTGAGAGTGGGGGAAACCCACAACCGTGCGATGTTATAGGAATTGGGATAATGGGAAGCTGCTTTGCCAGGACGACAGGATCAGGGAGCAGGTCACCTCCTAATGCGTCCCTAATACTGACCCTAACTCCTATCCGTATGAGCCAACCCAGATGGTAGGAGGGCTCATACTCCGGAACCTCGGGTCCCTACTAGCCCTCAGGGAATCCCTGAACTAGGAGAAGGTTCCTTTTAAATGCTGACTTAAAGAGGACCTTTCATCAGTTTTGACATAAGCTAATTATGGTATTACCTTGTAGGGCGGCCTCCACTGATGCCATGGTTGTATTTTTTTTTCAAAACCTCAACCCCCACCATTCGTCCGCTGTGGTCCCCCGTTATTTTGGTGCGCTGTATTGTAATGAGCTGTAACTTAGCAACGGGGCGGAGAAGCAATCTTCTGCTGTGGGCGTCTCTTTCTCCCTTGCTGTGAGCGTGATCCAATTAGAGCGGACCACTCACAGCCAGGGAGAAGGAGACGCCCACAGCAGAAGACACGTCTTTGCCCCGTTGCGGACCACAGCAGATGAACGGTTGAAACACCCATGGTATCAGTGGGTGTTAGCCTATGTCAAAACTAATGAAAGATCCTCTTTAAGTCAGCATTTAAAAGGAACCTGTCACATTAAACATGGTGTATGAACTGAAGGCAGCATTTTAGAAAGCAGAAGGAGCTGAGCAGATTAATATGTAGTTTTATGGGAAAATATTAAATATAATTTATAATTTACTAATTTATATCAATGCTCATTCTGGGTTTTGAAGTCAAAGAGGCGGTCCTCTGACAACCTTGCCTCTTTGACTGTGTATACAGATAAAGCAGTTAAGCACTGATAGGACTGCATTCTTGACTTGACTTGAAATGAGTGAAAAACATATATATACACTGAATCGTTTCCCATAACGTTAAATATGAATATGCTAAGCTCCTCCTGCTCTATAACAGGTTGCCCGCAGATTCCTTTTTATTTTCATGGTTACAGGTTCCCTTTAAATGCGTCAATATACCAATTTAAAATGTCAATACAAGTGTGATATGTGTTCGTAAAAGGGGATATTTAATTGTGTCTCTGTCTGTTAATTACTTAAAAAACACTTGAAATTTTGCTACCATTTACAATTGTGCAGATTAACACATGTTACTGTGTCAATATCCAGGTAATGTGCTGCCACCTACAGGTGAAACTCGAAAAAATTGAATATAGTGCAAAGTTCATTATTTCAGTAATGCAACTTAAAAGGTGAAACTAATATATGAGATAGACTCATTACATGCAAATTGAGATATTTCAAGCCTTTATTTGTTATAATTTGGATGATTATGGCTTGCAATTTATGAAACCCCAAAGTCACAATTTTGAGGTACCCTTTGCTCGGGGATATGGATTAATTAGCTGACTAGAGTGTGACACTTTGAGCCTAGAATATTGAATCTTTTCATAAAATTCTAATTTCAAGCTGCATTAATGCAATTCCTTTTAATTTACATTACTGAAATAAATGGAATTTTGCATGATATTCAAATTTTTCGAGTTTTACCTGTAGGTGCTATTTTTGTCTAGTACATCCTATTTCTTTTTACCTTTGAATTGGATAGTCTATATAGGATCATTTTGCAGTGCAGCCATCAATCCCGTTTTCCCCTTGGTTCTTCTAAAACTATGAGTGTCATTTACCAACTGGTATATACCAGTTTTCTGGCGAATATCAGTTGCAAAACGGTTTTGTTTTGAGTTGATTATTTTACATGGTTTAATATCATCAGAAAAAATTGATAGTTTACTGCACAACCTCTATCCAAGATCATTAATAAATATATTGAAGAGAAGAAGGCTCAATACTGACCCCTGTGGTACCCTACTGTTGATGATGACCCAATCTGAGTGTGTATCGTTAACCCTAACTCTGTTTTCTATTACCGAGACAGTTGCTTACCCATATACACACATTTTCCCCAGTCCAAGCATTCTCATTTTATGAACTAACCTTCACAGTATCAAATGTTTTGGAGAAGTCAAGAGATTGGGCATTCTTTGATTCACCTCCTCGTAGAAACTGATTAGATTAGTTTGACAGGAAGCCGTGCTGATACGACGTTATACACTTATTTTCATTGAGATACTCCAAGGATAGCATCAGTTTACCCGTAACAGACGTTAGACTTACCAACCTATAGTTTCCGGGCTCTGTGTTTAACTCTTTTTTGAATATTTCCACCATATTTGCTAAGCGACAGTCTTGTGGAATGGAAATAAGCCTCTGTCTATGACATTACCTAATTCTCTTAGAATCCAGGCGTCTATACCATCTGCACCCGGTGATTTGTCTAGTTTAATATTTTTCAGATGACTCTGCACTTCTTACTGGGTCAGACAGGCCACTTTTAATGGGTAGTTTATTTTGACACTCTGCATTTCATCTGTAGTGATGAGTGGAATGGGCAATATTCAAATTCGCAATATTTCGCAAATATTTTGTAGAATATTCGTCATATATTAGCGAATATACCAGTTGGTAAATGACACTCATAGTTTTAGAAGAACCAAGGGGAAAACGGGATTGATGGCTGCGCTGCAAAATGATCCTATATAGACTATCCAATTCAAAGGTAAAAAGAAATAGGATGTACTAGACAAAAATAGCACCTACAGGTGAAACTCGAAAAATTAGAATATCATGCAAAATTCCATTTATTTCAGTAATGTAAATTAAAAGGAATTGCATTAATGCAGCTTAAAATTAGAATTTTATGAAAAGATTCAATATTCTAGGCTCAAAGTGTCACACTCTAGTCAGCTAATTAATCCATATCCCCGAGCAAAGGGTACCTCAAAATTGTGACTTTGGGGTTTCATAAGTTGCAAGCCATAATCATCCAAATTATAACAAATAAAGGCTTGAAATATCTCAATTTGCATGTAATGAGTCTATCTCATATATTAGTTTCACCTTTTAAGTTGCATTACTGAAATAATGAACTTTGCACTATATTCAATTTTTTCGAGTTTCACCTGTAGGTGGCAGCACATTACCTGGATATTGACACAGTAACATGTGTTAATCTGTACAATTGTAAATGGTAGCAAAATTTCAAGTGTTTTTTAAGTAATTAACAGACAGAGACACAATTAAATATCCCCTTTTACGAACACATATCACACTTGTATTGACATTTTAAATTGGTATATTGACGCATTTAAAGGGAACCTGTAACCATGAAAATAAAAAGGAATCTGCGGGCAACCTGTTATAGAGCAGGAGGAGCTTAGCATATTCATATTTAACGTTATGGGAAACGATTCAGTGTATATATATGTTTTTCACTCATTTCAAGTCAAGTCAAGAATGCAGTCCTATCAGTGCTTAACTGCTTTATCTGTATACACAGTCAAAGAGGCAAGGTTGTCAGAGGACCGCCTCTTTGACTTCAAAACCCAGAATGAGCATTGATATAAATTAGTAAATTATAAATTATATTTAATATTTTCCCATAAAACTACATATTAATCTGCTCAGCTCCTTCTGCTTTCTAAAATGCTGCCTTCAGTTCATACACCATGTTTAATGTGACAGGTTCCTTTTAAATGCTGACTTAAAGAGGATCTTTCATTAGTTTTGACATAGGCTAACACCCACTGATACCATGGGTGTTTTTTTTGTTTTCAACCCCCACACCGTTCATCTGCTGTGGTCCGCAACGGGGCAAAGACGTGTCTTCTGCTGTGGGCGTCTCCTTCTCCCTGGCTATGAGTGGTCCGCTCTAATTGGATCACGCTCACAGCAAGGGAGAACGAGACGCCCACAGCAGAAGATTGCTTCTCCGCCCCGTTGCTAAGTTACAGCTCATTACAATACAGCGCACCAAAATAACGGGGGACCACAGCGGACGAATGGGGGGGGGTTGAGGTTTTGAAAAAAAAATACAACCATGGCATCAGTGGAGGCCGCCCTACAAGGTAATACCATAATTAGCTTATGTCAAAACTGATGAAAGGTCCTCTTTAAGTCAGCATTTAAAAGGAACCTTCTCCTAGTTCAGGGATTCCCTGAGGGCTAGTAGGGACCCGAGGTTCCGGAGTATGAGCCCTCCTACCATCTGGGTTGGCTCATACGGATAGGAGTTAGGGTCAGTATTAGGGACGCATTAGGAGGTGACCTGCT
Source organism: Bufo bufo (assembly GCF_905171765.1). Lineage (NCBI taxonomy): Eukaryota > Metazoa > Chordata > Amphibia > Anura > Bufonidae > Bufo > Bufo bufo. The sequence continues at coordinate 243,799,647 of NC_053392.1, forward strand.
CCCTGATCCTGTCGTCCTGGCAAAGCAGCTTCCCATTATCCCAATTCCTATAACATCGCACGGTTGTGGGTTTCCCCCACTCTCAGCCGTGACAGTCTCATACAGTGCCCCTCAAATCTATCTATCTATCTATCTATCTATCTATCTATCTATCTATCTCATATCTATCTATCTATCCCCCAATCATGAATCCCCCCAGGGTGTCCTGTGACCATAGAGAAAGATGGAGAACCTCCTTACATACGTGCTGAAGCCTCTAGCCAAACAGGTCATCCTTCTGCAAAGGAATGGGCAGCCCCAATAGTGTCTGTTGTTCTTATACAAGAGTCATCATTGTGATGTCATAGAATGCTGTGATCTCATGGAATACTGCTGTCTTTTAAACTTAAAAACCCCTTTGATTCCCTCCCAGACTGAACACCTATTCTCACGTATTGGTTCCTGTGGATGCAATGTCAAAAGAGGTGTACAGTCGTGGCCAAAAGTCTTGGGAATTACATAAATATTGGAAATTGGAAAAGTTGCTGCATAATTTTTTATAATAGCAATTTGCATATACTCCAGAATGTTATGAAGAGTGATCAGATGAATTGCATAGTCCTTCTTTGCCATGAAAATTAACTTAATCCCCAAAAAAACTTTCCACTGCATTTCATTGCTGTCATTAAAGGACCTGCTGTGATCATTTCAATAATCGTCTTGTTAACTCAGGTGAGAATGTTGACGAGCACAAGGCTGGAGATCATTATGTCAGGCTGATTGGGTTAAAATGGCAGACTTGACATGTTAAAAGGAGGGTGATGCTTGAAATCATTGTTCTTCCATTGTTAACCATGGTGACCTGCAAAGAAACGCGTGCAGCCATCATTGCGTTGCATAAAAATGGCTTCACAGGCAAGGATATTGTGGCTACTAAGATTGCACCTCAATCAACAATTTATAGGATCATCAAGAACTTCAAGGAAAGAGGTTCAATTCTTGTTAAGAAGGCTTCAGGGCGTCCAAGAAAGTCCAGCAAGCGCCAGGATCGTCTCCTAAAGAGGATTCAGCTGCGGGATCGGAGTGCCATCAGTGCAGAGCTTGCTCAGGAATGGCAGCAGGCAGGTGTGAGCGCATCTGCACGCACAATGAGGCGAAGACTTTTGGAAGATGGCCTGGTGTTAAGAAGTGCAGCAAAGAAGCCACTTCTCTCCCAAAAAAAAACATCAGGGACAGATTGATCTTCTGCAGAAGGTATGGTGAATGGACTACTGAGGACTAGGGCAAAGTCATATTCTCCGATGAAGCCTCTTTCCGATTGTTTGGGGCATCTGGAAAAAGGCTTGTCCAGAGAAGAAAAGGTGAGCGCTACCATCAGTCCTGTGTCATGCCAACAGAAAAGCATCCTGAGACCATTCATGTGTGGGGTTGCTTCTCATCCAAGGGAGTGGGCTCACTCACAATTTTGCCCAAAAACACAGCCATGAATAAAGAATGGTACCAAAACACCCTCCAACAGCAACTTCTTCCAACAATCCAACAACAGTTTGGTGAAGAACAATGCATTTTCCAGCACGATGGAGCACCGTGCCATAAGGCAAAAGTGATAACTAAGTGGCTCGGGGACCAAAACGTTGACATTTTGGGTCCATGGCCTGGAAACTCCCCAGATCTTAATCCCATTGAGAACTTGTGGTCAATCCTCAAGAGGCGGATGGACAAACAAAAACCCACTAATTCTGACAAACTCCAAGAAGTGATTATGAAAGAATGGGTTGCTATCAGTCAGGAATGGGCCCAGACGTTGATTGAGAGCATGCCCAGTCGAATTGCAGAGGTCCTGAAAAAGAAGGGCCAACACTGCAAATACTGACTCTTTGCATAAATGTCATGTAATTGTCGATAAAAGCCTTTGTAACGTATGAAGTGCGTGTAATTAGATTTCACTACATCACAGAAACAACTGAAACAAAGATCTAAAAGCAGTTTAGCAGCAAACTTTGTGAAAACTAATATTTGTGTCATTCTCAAAACTTTTGGCCACGACTGTAGATCAACTATAAGCTATTAGACTGTGTCTGTAATAAAGTGGTCATATAGTACACCTCATATCTGTCTATCTTATACCTATTTAATATCTATCCATTCATTTAATATCTGCTTGTCTATCTATCTATCTATCTATCTATCTATCTATCTATCTATCTATCTATCCCCAAAGATTAATTCATCCATAATGTCCATAGAGGTGACCATAGAGAAAGCTGGAGAACCTCTGTACATAGCCGCTGTAACCTCAGACAATGCAGGTCGCCTTCCTGGAAAGGAATGGGTAGCAACAATAGTGTCCAGTGTTCTTGTACAAGGGCCATCATTATGATGTCACATAATGCCATGATGTCATGGAATGCTGTGTTATCATTGCTCAAATGCTTATTCAGCTGCCAATCAGTTATCTTTTAAACTATAGAAAAATACTTTTTACTTCCCACCCATTGGAACCTGCGCACGGAATATGAAATTATCCCAAGATTAGCTACCAGATGGGAATCTGTAATAGAGTGACAGTACAGTACACCTAATTATCTATCTATCTAGCATAACTATCTGTAACTATAGCAAATATGTCATCCCTAATTACAGGAAAATCAACAATAAAAAAACAACAACTTTATTTTATTTTTTGTTTGGGGGGATCACAAGGTATGAAAAAAATAAAAACAAATACAAAATAATAAAAAAAATGCCATTACTAGCCCACACCGAATGCTCCTAACTCTGCTTCAGTATCAAAAGTATTGTTGAGCAATTTGAAGCATCTAAATTTGACGTTTCAGAAAAATTCAATTTGCAACAAATCCGGTTTTCCTAGAGCTTTGTGGTAACAAATGTTTTTTTTCCTAAAATGACGGCTATACATTTTACAAAGTGAAAGTAAGAAGCCCGGGAACGAGAAATCACCCATAATGCTGTGCAGTCAGCCAATCTGCAGATAGCCATCCCCTGTGATGTCACAGCCTTTTAAAAGCCTCATCCCGAGTGGTCTCTGCCATTTCACCGTGAGCTGAGCATAGGGAGAGACGTGGAAGTACTGTTGCACTAGGGATAGTAGTGCTTATGACCTGTAGAAAAAGAGAATACTTTGCCAGTGTGAAAGGGATAGTGCAAGGACTGTGATATGAAGCAGAAGGGATACATAGGAGACAGTACAATTGAACAGAGCTATCTAATTGAACAGTGTCCATAGTGATTAATAGAAAAACAATTCTATTTGGCCTGATTCCCAAATTAGGTTGAATGACATGTCTTGTTCTATTATTATTGGGGTGTCCACCTTGTTTAAGAGATGAATAATTCTATTATGCCTTGATTTTCAAATTGGGGTGAATAACCTGTCTTGTTCTACTGTTATTGCAGTGTCCATCTTGTTTAATAGATAAACAGTTGTATTAGACCTTGATTTTCAAATTTGGGTGAATAAACTGTCTTGTTCTACTGTTTTTGGGGTGTCCACCTTGTTTAATAGCTAAACAATTGCATTAGGCATTGATTCTCAAATTGGATTGAATAACCTGTCTTGTTCTACTGTTATTGGGGTGTCCATCTTGTTTAATAGATAAACAATTCTATTACGCCTTGATTCTCAAATTGAGGTGAATAACCTATCTCCTTCAACTGTTATTGGGATGTCCACCTTGTGAATAAACTAATCTATTAGACCTTGATTCTCAAATTTGGGTGAATAAACTATTTTGTTCTACCGTTTTTGGGGTGTCCACCTTGTTTAATAGATAAGCAATTGTATTAGGCAAAGATTCTCAAATTGGGTTGAATAACCTATCTTCTTCTACTGTTATTGGGGTGTATATCTTGTTTAATAGATAAACAATTCTATTAGGTCTTGATTCTCAAATTGGGGTGAATAACCTGTCTTGTTATACTGTTATTGTGGTGTCCACATTAATATTGAATGACTTATTTTACATACAGTTAGTGTTTGTCACGGAACCATGAACCAGACGTACAACAAGAGATAAGTGAAAATAAGAAGGCTTTATTGAAAATAAAGCTGTAAAGCAAAAGTCCAAACGGATGGTGAAACCGAGCAGAGTCTTTGCGAAGCCAGAGGTCAGGAACCAGAAGGGTAGTCAGACGAAGCCAGGATCAGGAACCAGCAGGGTAGTCAGACGAAGCCAGGATCAGGAACCAGCAGGGTAGTCAGACGAAGCCAGGATCAGGAACCAGCAGGGTAGTCAGACGAAGCCAGGATCAGGAACCAGCAGGGTAGTCAGACGAAGCCAGGATCAGGAACCAGAAGCAGCAGCAGTCTAGAAGCATGTGAACACAGGAGGACCAAGCAAGGAACTGAAGCCACAGACCTCCTATATATATGAGCTAGGCATCCAGCTCCTCCCAGGGGAAGGAGGAGCCGCAGGGTGGAAGGCTACAAGAAACCCAGAACCCAAGATGGCCGCCAGCACTGTCAAACGAAGGAGAGCAGCAAGCAGGTAAGACCATGACAGTACCTCCCCTCAAGGGCCCCTCCTCCGCGGAGCACAAAACGGTTTCTGAGGGAAGCGTGCGTGGAAGGCTCGGAGCAAGGCAGGAGCATGGACATCTGCGGAGGGAACCCAGGAACGCTCCTCTGGACCATAACCACGCCAATGGACCAAAAACTGCAACCGACCGCGGACCAGGCGTGAGTCCAGGATATTGCTCACCTCATATTCCTCACGATTGCCCACTTGGACCGGACGAGGCCGAGGAACCGAGGAAGTGAAACGATTACACACCAGTGGCTTCAACAGGGAGACATGAAACACGTTGGAGATCCGCATGCCAGGAGGAAGCGCAAGGGCATAGGCTACCGGGTTTACCCTGCGAAGCACTCGGAAGGGACCAACAAAGCGAGGCGCCAGCTTGGGAGTGGGCACTCGAAGGTTGAGGTTGCGGGTGGACAACCATACACGGTCTCCGACCTGGTAGGAAGGAGCAGGCGCTCGTCTGCGATCAGCCTGGAGTCTCTGGCGCTGCGCAGAGACCTCAAGGGACTTCTGGATCTGTACCCAAGAAGCACGTAGGACGGAAAGGTGATCCTCCACAGCCGGAATATCCTGGGGAGAGAATACCTTCGGTAACACGGCAGGTTGGAACCCATAATTGGCCATGAAGGGAGACGTCCCAGAGGAAGAGTTCACCTCCGTGTTCCTGGCAAACTCAGCCCAAGGCAGGAGGTCAACCCAATTGTCTTGGTGATCGGAGACATAGCAACGAAGGAATTGCTCCAAGGCCTGATTGGATCGTTCTGCGGCCCCATTGGACTGAGGGTGGTAGGCCGAGGAGAAGGAGAGATGAATCCCCAACTGGGAGCAAAAGGCGCGCCAGAACCTGGACACAAACTGACTCCCCCGATCCGACACAATCTCCTTAGGCAAACCGTGCAACCGGAAGACCTCCCTGGCAAAAATCGTGGCCAACTCTTGTGCAGAGGGTAACTTCTTGAGAGGAACACAGTGGCACATTTTGGAAAACCGATCCACAATCATGAGAATGACCGTATGGCCTCGGGATGCAGGGAGGTCCACAATGAAATCCATCCCCAGGTGTGACCATGGGCGCTCCCCGGTGGCTATGGGTTGCAGAAGGCCCAACGGAAGGTGCCGAGGGGACTTACTCTGGGCACAAACGGAGCATGCCGCTACATATGCGGCGATGTCGGAACGTAGGGAAGGCCACCAGAACAGACGTGAAACAGCCCAGGACAGCTGATTCTTTCCAGGATGCCCCGCGGTCTTGGAGTTATGGTAGGTTCGCAACAACCGAGTGCGCAACTCCTCAGGCACAAAACATCTGCCGTTGGGTCTCCCAGAGGGAGCACCAGATTGAGCCGCCAAAATCTGCTCACCCAGGGGAGAGGTCAGGCTGGTGCGAATGGCGGCCAGGATCTGATTCGGAGGTATGACCGAAGTCGGAATCGACTCCTCCCTGGACAGCTCGGAGTACTGCCGTGATAAGGCATCCGCCCTGATGTTCTTGGAACCTGGGTAGGTAGGAGACCACGTAATTAAAACGTGACAAGAACAGAGCCCATCTGGCCTGACGTGGTGTCAATCTCTTGGCCTCAGAAAGGTAGGTCAGATTCTTGTGGTCCGTCAGGATGAGAACCGGAACCACCGAACCCTCGAGCAAGTGCCTCCATTCTTTAAGGGCCTGCACGATGGCCAATAACTCCCTGTCACCAATCTGATAGTTGCACTCCGCGGAAGACAGTTTCCGGGAGTAAAACCCACAAGGGAGCAGAGGACCCTCTGGTGTTCTACGCTGAGACAGAAGGGCGCCTACTCCCGTCTCAGACGCGTCCACCTCGAGGACAAAGGGCAACCCAGGGTTGGGATGCGACAGAATCGGAGCTGACACAAAGGCGGACTTTAGGGCCTCAAAAGCTCGGATGGCCTCGAGCGGCCAGACCTGGGAATTACTGCCCTTCCTGGTCAGATCCGTGAGAGGCTTGGCCAGCATGGAAAAGTCCCTGATGAACTTCCGATAATAATTGGCGAAGCCCAAAAAGCGCTGCAGGGAACGAAGACCACTGGGCTGGGGCCACTGTAAGACAGCCGAAACCTTCTCAGGATCCATGGAGAACCCCTCAGCGGAAATGATGTAACCTAAGAAGGTTACTGGGATCGGTGAAATTCGCATTTCTCAAGCTTACCGAACAGCTTGTTCTCTCGTAACCGTTGCAACACTCGTCTGACATCCAGAATGTGGGCCTCCATGGATTCAGAATATACCAAGATGTCATCCAAATAGACTACCACACACTGCTGCAACAGGTCACGGAAAACATCGTTGATGAATTCCTGAAAGACTGCGGGCGCATTGCACAACCCAAAGGGCATAACCAAGGATTCGTAATGACCGGTCCTGGTGTTAAACGCGGTCTTCCACTCATCGCCCGCCTTGATCCTTACCAGGTTATATGCCGCCCTCAGGTCGAGTTTGGTAAAGACCGTGGCCCCTTAAGGCGATCGAACAGCTCGGAAATCAAGGGTATCGGGTAAGCGTCTTGATCGTGATGCGATTGAGACCCCTGTAATCGATGCAAGGCCTCAACTCACCGCCCTTCTTTTTCACAAAGAAAAATCCAGCCCCTGCCGGGGACGAAGACTTGCGAATGTGTCCGCGTGAAAGCGCCTCCCTCACGTACTCTCCATGGCCTCATTCTCCGCTACCGACAGTGGATAGACTTTGCCACGAGGAGGAACGGCACCAGATTGTAACTCTATGGCACAATCGTATGGCGGTGCGGAGGTAGGGCAACCGCGCGCACCTTATCGAATACATCCCGGTACTCCTCGTATTCAGGAGGCAACAGAGAGTCCGAGGAAGTACACAGCAACTTGACAGACCCATGGATGCAACTAGCCGCCCACACTGCGGTGACCACGAGAGGATCTCGAGACCGATCTCCAATCGAAAGTCGGATTATGCTTCTGGAGCCAGGGGTACCCCAAGACCACCGAGTAGTGTGGAGACGAAATAACCTGGAGGCAGACCGACTCTCTGTGAACGGCACCAATGGCTATCCCCACTGGAAGGGTCTCATGAGTCACGTGTGGCGGCAGAAGGGGTCTCCCGTCTATCGCCTCAAGAGCCAGTGGGGAACCTCGAGCCTGCAGAGGAATGGAATTGGCGGCAGCGAACACACTATCAATGAACAAACCACCAGCACCAGAGTCCACCAACGCCTGGGTCGTCACCGAGCCCCGACCCAGGAGAGGACAACAGTGATCAGTGGTTTTGTCAACACGGGAAACCGGGGACGAGGAGACTCCACCCCAAGATCTGCCCCCGACAGGATCTCAGGGTACGAGCGTTCCGCCGGACGGTTCGGACATGCCAACCGAAAATGCCCTACCGAGACCACAGTACATGCATCGGCCCTCGCGTCTCCGGAGTGCCCTCTCCCCCTCGGACAGGCGAACAAACCCCAGCTGCATGGGTTCACCCCCAGACAAGTCATCCCCAGGAGGCGTGGGAGGAGAGGGAGGCACGGGTGGGACAGCAAACGTAGGCACCAATCTGTTAGAAGACCTCCGCAGGTTCTCCTTAAAGGAAGGTCTCTCCCTGAGTCTGGTGTCAATCAAAATCAGGAAAGAAATAAGAGACTCGAGCTCAACTGGTAGGTCCTTAGCTGCAACCTCATCCTTCAAGGCATCCGAGAGACCATGAGAGAAAGCAGCGACCAGAGCCTCATTATTCCAGCCCACCTCTGCTGCCAGGGTACGAAACTCAATGGCGTATTCAGCTACGGATCGTGAACCCTGTCTGATGGACATAAGGAGCTTCGCAGCAGAGGCAGCACGAGCCGGCACATCGAATACCTTCCGAAGAGAAGCACAAAAACCGGAAAACTCGGAAACCACCGGATTGTTGTTCTCCCATAAAGGGCTGGCCCAGGCCAAGCCTTGTCCGAGAGCAGCGAGATCAAGAAGCCCACCTTTGATCTCTCAGTAGGAAAGGCATGTGGCAGCAACTCGAAATAAATGCCCACCTGGTTAAGGAAACCTCGGCACTGAGTTGGCTCTCCCCCAAAGCGCTGTGGAAGAGGGGCAGAACCGGTCATACCCCGAAACACCGCAGGCGCAACAACAGGTGTCGGGGTAGACTCTGGCGCAACAACCGGAGCGGCAGTAGGAGCGAGCCCAGGAGCGACAACCGACCCATCGGCAACGGGAGCGAAATGAGCCGTGCGTTCAAGCAGGGTTTGCAACGCCACAGCGAACTGACCCAACAGGTGATCCTGCTGATCAAGTCTGGCAACCAGCGTGGGTAGCGAGGATGGCCCTGTACCGTCAGAATTCATGGCTTGGTCCTAATGTCACGGAACCATGAACCAGACGTACAACAAGAGATAAGTGAAAATAAGAAGGCTTTATTGAAAATAAAGCTGTAAAGCAAAAGTCCAAACGGATGGTGAAACCGAGCAGAGTCTTTGCGAAGCCAGAGGTCAGGAACCAGAAGGGTAGTCAGACGAAGCCAGGATCAGGAACCAGCAGGGTAGTCAGACGAAGCCAGGATCAGGAACCAGCAGGGTAGTCAGACGAAGCCAGGATCAGGAACCAGCAGGGTAGTCAGACGAAGCCAGGATCAGGAACCAGCAGGGTAGTCAGACGAAGCCAGGATCAGGAACCAGAAGCAGCAGCAGTCTAGAAGCATGTGAACACAGGAGGACCAAGCAAGGAACTGAAGCCACAGACCTCCTATATATATGAGCTAGGCATCCAGCTCCTCCCAGGGGAAGGAGGAGCCGCAGGGTGGAAGGCTACAAGAAACCCAGAACCCAAGATGGCCGCCAGCACATGTCAAACGAAGGAGAGCAGCAAGCAGGTAAGACCATGACAGTGTTGCTGTACAGAAGGGGGGTCTAGCAGCAGAAGAAGTGGGTGCTAACAATCTCCACAGCAACAGGCCAGAGCTGCCAGTGTTATCCAGTGGTCGTGTTTTGACCAACAATCCTGCTATCCTGTAGTGGTTGACTCAGTCTTCAACATCATCTCAACTGACATCAGACCCACACAGCCAGCAGTCGATGAGTTCCTCTGACACCACACTTAGTTGGCATTAGAAGAATTTTGATATCTCTGACTTTTTAGTCTAACCAGATTGTCTGTTACTCTGTAATTCCTCTAGTGCCATTCTATGGAAGCAGTAGGTTTAAAAAGCACACCAAATGCTTGAAATAACTTTTTTACTAACTTCAACTTTTCTTCATATAACACTGCCGCCTCCGCAGCAGATAGTCCATGTACAAAACACGTGTTGAATAAAGTATCACAAAATGGCGTATGCATAAGATGGGGGTTTAACTGTTCAATCTTGTCATTTAACATAAAATAGTGGATATATTTCTCTCTTGAGTATCTGTAGTCTCACCTTAAGTTATTTAGGCATTTTATGATTTCTCTGAGAGGTATATCTGAGGTTCAACCAATAGTTCTACTGCAGATTGCAGTTTGCTTTTGCAATTTGTATGGATTGTATGGCTCAGTATGGTAGAACTGTAAGTAAACATACATATAACCAGATCAGTATACAATTCTAATCACTATATTAACAGTAGAAACATTATATAACTGTTTTAAATACCTATTTTGATCTCTCTGCTTCCATAAAACACAGCTTTTAGTGGAGTGAATATCTGTTCATCTTCTCTCCTGTGGTGTAATGATTCTAGCAGCTCCTGCTAGGGGGAGTTCCCACACAGGCTGTGTGTGAGGCTGAATGTGATTGGTCCAAACTCCTGCTGTGTGTGAGGCTGGCTGTGATTGGTCAAGACTCCTGCCCAGCAACAACAGTTTAACTCTGCTGTGTCATTGAGCTTACCTCACACCCATATAATGAATCTTAAAGGCATATTATCTTTTCTGCTTGTGTGAACACAATATATAACTGTTACATGACATCCAAAACATGAAGTCACTGTAAATACCTCTGCTTTTGTCTTTAACACACAAACATAGGAACTGTATTAAGGTTATTGCCAGGTCTAGCTGTATAAACAGCTAGACTGCTGTGTTAGCAAACTAGGACAGGTCTTATGTAGTAATAGAATAATGAGCGAGCACTCATACACTTGGCAACCAGATTAACATGTGCAGAAAATATTTATTAAATCCCCATAAAATACACGTAATAAAATTTATAAGAACAATGTAGCAATAATATACAACATTACAGTCACATCAAGCGAGCACTCATACACTTGGCAACCAGATTGACATGTGCAGAAAATATTTATTAAATCCCCATAAAATACACGTAATAAAATTTATAAGAACAATGTAGCAATAATAATATATTACAGTCACATATATTGTGGTAGATATGATCGACACTATATTCATATGACTCAATAGTGTCGATAAATTCAATAATATATATCAAACTTCAAGTATATGCTGTTATTTGGGAAAGAGGGGGTATTTTCTTCTAGAGCTCTATCCCAATTTGGGAAACTGAATGTCACTGAAAATGTTGTAGGTGTATTCACTGGGAGCGCAATATGTTCATAAAGTGTCCACAGAAATCCTGATAATGTGAAAAGTCTCTTATAGCATATCCTTTTAAGGTCGATATGAGCTTATTCAGTCGCTCCATATAGCAAGCTGGTTTAAATTTCGCGGGAGTTTCAAAGATCGCAGGAGTTGCCACTCTGTTCCGCAATTTCCTTTGGTGCAGCTTTCGACGATAAGAATAGTTAATCCGTTACTGTAGAAATTTTCTTCTGTATGGCCATACAGTATTATCGGAGGCTTTTCAATGCAGGTACATCACTTGTTTCACCATACGCGTTACGGGTAGATTCACTCTCCCTTCCTCAGTGGTCAAGTGTCTGCCTGCTCTGCCTCCATTTTTATCCATTCCTTTAATTGCTTCCCAAATCTCGGACACCTGTTGTTCATGCTACATGAATACACCTACAACATTTTCAGTGACATTCAGTTTCCCAAATTGGGATAGAGCTCTAGAAGAAAATACCCCCTCTTTCCCAAATAACAGCATATACTTGAAGTTTTTTTGGTGTGATATATATTATTGAATTTATCGACACTATTGAGTCATATGAATATAGTGTCGATCATATCTACCACAATATATGTGACTGTAATGTTGTATATTATTGCTACATTGTTCTTATAAATTTTATTACGTGTATTTTATGCGGATTTAATAAATATTTTCTGCACATGTCAATCTGGTTGCCAAGTGTATGAGTGCTCGCTCATTATTCTATTACTACATTTGCCTTTTAAGAGAGGGTGGGGTGATTCCCTCTATATGAGCTTGCAGCACCATACCTTAACTACTTGCTAGTGAGCCACCACAACCTACCACTATTTTTAGGACAGGTCTTAGCTGGCCAGCTACACACCTGTCCTTAACCTGCCTCTTTCCTTTGCTGCTCTTTCTGCCATGCAAGTAATGTATGCCGCTGGCTCGGCTCCGCATTTCAGTGAGGATGAGCTTATTGAGCACAGTCAACAGCTACTGCCCTGATCTAATTTGGAGGACAGGTCCATTGCATCCTTCTACAGACATGCAAGTAGTGACAATGACAGTCGCGTAAGAGCAGGTGTTGCGAGCGGTTAGGGATGTAGCCATAAGACTGGTCAGGGTGATATAAGTGACAAGCAGACAGTGTGGATGATGATGTAGCCGATCGCATGTGGGAGCCAAGTGAGGAGGGGGCTTCAATATCATCATTAGAGGGTGAGGGTGGCAGTGTGCTTGTGAGACTGCGGCAGGGTGGCAGTGTGCCACTGAGCCAGAAGTGTGGAAGCATGTCTGTGAGACAGCAGGGTGACAACAGTGTGAGATCTGGAGATAAACGTGCACGGGGTAGACTGTCTCCTACTCAGGAGCCTAACTGTCAACTAACGGTGCACTGATTCATAGATGAAACTGTAGTCATCACGGAGTGGTGGGGGTAAAATACCATACTCACCAGTGTGGGAATTTTTTAGCAAGTCGCTGAAGGACATTAGCGTGGCAGTATGCAGGATCTTTGGGCAAAAGGCAAAGTGCAAGCCATGGCCCTGATTCAATACTTTGAGCATCACCATAAAGTGGCCTGGGAAAACAATGGCACTAATGTTGTGCTTCAGCCTAATGCAGCAACCACTGCATTTCCCAGCAGCCCGCACCCTTTCTCCAGCAGTCAGGAGAAAGGAAGATCATTAATAAATATATTGAAGAGAAGAAGGCCCAATACTGACCCCTGTGGTATCCTACTGTTGATGATGACCCAATCTGAGTGTGTATCGTTAACCCTAACTCTGTTTTCTATTACCGAGACAGTTGCTTACCCATATACACACATTTTCCCCAGTCCAAGCATTCTCATTTTATGAACTAACCTGCACAGTATCAAATGTTTTGGAGAAGTCAAGAGATATGGCATCCTTTGATTCACCTCCTCGTAGAAACTGATTAGATTAGTTTGACAGGAAGCCGTGCTGATACGACGTTATACACTTATTTTCATTGAGATACTCCAAGGATAGCATCAGTTTACCCGTAACAGACGTTAGACTTACCAACCTATAGTTTCCGGGCTCTGTGCTTAACTCTTTTTTGAATATTTCCACCATATTTGCTAAGCGACAGTCTTGTGGAATGGAAATAAGCCTCTGTCTATGACATTACCTAATTCTCTTAGAATCCAGGCGTCTATACCATCTGCACCCGGTGATTTGTCTAGTTTAATATTTTTCAGATGACTGCACTTCTTACTGGGTCAGACAGGCCACTTTTAATGGGTAGTTTATTTTGACACTCTGCATTTCATCTGTAGTGATGAGTGGAATGGGCAATATTCAAATTCGCAATATTTCGCAAATATTTTGTAGAATATTCGTCATATATTAGCGAATTTGCAATTATTTTCTTGATTGCGAATATCGGCAATTTAATATTCACGTAATACGTGCACAATACAGGCATGAGTCACTTTTGCTACATTTACCCAGCTGCTAGAAGTTTCCTGAGACTGGAGAAAATGGTTGGCACGGCAGAACATTACAATAGCTTTATATGCAGATAGGGTGTTCCAATATATTTGCGATTGCGCTAATTGGCACTAATGATACGAATATTTTGGCGCAATACGTGAAACTTCACATTTTAGCAGGTCTGACTACACATTACTGATTAGTGCACTATGTATTGTTGTGACATCACAGCACTATGTCTGTAGCATACACTGCGTGCAGAATTATTAGGCAAATTAGTATTTTGACCACATCATCCTCTTTATGCATGTTGTCTTACTCCAAGCTGTATAGGCTCGAAAGCCTACTACCAATTAAGCATATTAGGTGATGTGCATCTCTGTAATGAGAAGGGGTGTGGTCTAATGACATCAACACCCTATATTAGGTGTGCATAATTATTAGGCAACTTCCTTTCCTTTGGCAAAATGGGTGAAAAGAAGGACTTGACAGGCTCAGAAAAGTCAAAAATAGTGAGATATCTTGCAGAGGGATGCAGCACTCTTAAAATTGCAAAGCTTCTGAAGCGTGATCATCAAACAATCAAGCGTTTCATTCAAAATAGTCAACAGGGTCGCAAGAAGCGTGTGGAAAAACCAAGGCGTAAAATAACTGCCCATGAACTGAGAAAAGTCAAGCGTGCAGCTGCCAAGATGCCACTTGCCACCAGTTTGGCCATATTTCAGAGCTGCAACATCACTGGAGTGCCCAAAAGCACAAGGTGTGCAATACTCAGAGACATGGCCAAGGTAAGAAAGGCTGAAAGACGACCACCACTGAACAAGACACACAAGCTGAAACGTCAAGACTGGGCCAAGAAATATCTCAAGACTGATTTTTCTAAGGTTTTATGGACTGATGAAATGAGAGTGAGTCTTGATGGGCCAGATGGATGGGCCCGTGGCTGGATTGGTAAAGGGCAGAGAGCTCCAGTCCGACTCAGACGCCAGCAAGGTGGAGGTGGAGTACTGGTTTGGGCTAGTATCATCAAAGATGAGCTTGTGGGGCCTTTTCGGGTTGAGGATGGAGTCAAGCTCAACTCCCAGTCCTACTGCCAGTTTCTGGAAGACACCTTCTTCAAGCAGTGGTACAGGAAGAAGTCTGCATCCTTCAAGAAAAACATGATTTTCATGCAGGACAATGCTCCATCACACGCGTCCAAGTACTCCACAGCGTGGCTGGCAAGAAAGGGTATAAAAGAAGAAAATCTAATGACATGGCCTCCTTGTTCACCTGATCTGAACCCCATTGAGAATCTGTGGTCCATCATCAAATGTGAGATTTACAAGGAGGGAAAACAGTACACCTCTCTGAACAGTGTCTGGGAGGCTGTGGTTGCTGCAGCACGCAATGTTGATGGTGAACAGATTAAAACACTGACAGAATCCATGGATGGCAGGCTTTTGAGTGTCCTTGCAAAGAAAGGTGGCTATATTGGTCACTGATTTGTTTTTGTTTTGTTTTTGAATGTCAGAAATGTATATTTGTGAATGTTGAGATGTTATATTGGTTTCACTGGTAAAAATAAATAATTGAAATGGGTATATATTTGTTTTTTGTTAAGTTGCCTAATAATTATGCACAGTAATAGTCACCTGCACACACAGATATCCCCCTAAAATAGCTAAAACTAAAAACAAACTAAAAACTACTTCCAAAAATATTCAGCTTTGATATTAATGAGTTTTTTGGGTTCATTGAGAACATGGTTGTTGTTCAATAATAAAATTAATCCTCAAAAATACAACTTGCCTAATAATTCTGCACTCCCTGAATATGCTGCAGAACCTATCACACTACCTAACACACTGCACTGCAACAGCTTTACTATATCAGGATATAACCTACACTGACTATCTCCCACTAACTATCTGTAAAATATATATATATATATATATATATATATATATACAGTACAGACCAAAAGTTTGGACACACCTTCTCATTCAAAGAGTTTTCTTGATTTTCATGACTATGAAAATTGTAGATTCACACTGAAGGCATCAAAACTATGAATTAACACATGTGGAATTATATACATAACAAACGAGTGTGAAACAACTGAAAATATGTCATATTCTAGGTTCTTCAAAGTAGCCACCTTTTGCTTTGATTACTGATTTGCACACTCTTGGCATTCTCTTGATGAGCTTCAAGAGGTAGTCCCCTAAAATGGTTTTCACTTCACAGGTGTGCCCTGTCAGGTTTAATAAGTGGGATTTCTTGCCTTATAAATGGGATTGGGACCATCAGTTGCGTTGAGGAGAAGTCAGATGGATACACAGCTGATAGTCCTACTGAATAGACTGTTAGAATTTGTATTATGGCAAGAAAAAAGCAGCTAAGTAAAGAAAAATTAGTGGCCATCATTACTTTAAGAAATGAAGGTCCGTCAGTCAGCCAAAAAATTTGGAAAACTTTGAAAGTAAGGGCTATTTCACCATGAAGGAGAGTGATGGGGTGCTGTTCCAGATGACCTGGCCTCCACAGTCACTGGACCTGAACCCAATCGAGATGGTTTGGGGTGAGCTGGACCGCAGAGTGAAGGCAAAAGGGTCAACAAGTGCTAAGCATCTCTGGGAACTCGTTCAAGACTGTTGGAAGACCATTTCAGGGGACTACCTCTTGAAGCTCATCAAGAGAATGCCAAGAGTGTGCAAAGCAGTAATCAAAGCAAAAGGTGGCTACTTTGAAGAACCTAGAATATTACATATTTTCAGTTGTTTCACACTTGTTCGTTATGTATATAATTCCACATGTGTTAATTCATAGTTTTGATGCCTTCATAGTCATGAAAATAAAGAAAACTCTTTGAATGAGAAGGTGTGTCCAAACTTTTGGACTGTACTGTATATATATATATATATATATATATATATATATATATATACACTATCTAACTATCTATCTAATGTAATGAGCACAGAGCACAGCAATGATACTGCTGTCTCTCTCAGAACTTTAAAAAACTGTAGAAAATGGCTGCTGGGGATGTTCTTGTATAGGAAGGGGTAGGCAACTTTCCTATTGGTTGCTAGGGGTGTTCCTAAGCTCAGACACAGACATTGCAGCCTTCTCATTGGCCCACAAGAAAAAAGCAGGGAGGGATCATGGGTTCAGAAGAAAAAAAATCTAGAATATTAGAAAATACCAATATATATCACAATATTCTAAATATTCACGAATTCTCGAAGTGCCGATATTCGCGATTAATATTCGCTATTCGAATATTCACGCCCAACACTATTCATCTGTTCATTTTCCTCAGTGAATATAGTAGAGAAAAAAAAATGCTTAATAAATTAGCCTCCTCCACATCACTCTTTAAAGGGCCAACATTTTCAGATTTAAACATTTTATCATTTATATAATTGAAGAACATTTTAGGGTTAGTTTTACTCTCTTTGGCAATAAACCTCTCTCAACAGCTTAGTAGAGAAGGCCTTGCGGTTCACCCGGCAGTCATTTCGCAGTCAACTTAGCGCATTCACGATTCGACAAACATGCGAACATATGGCGATGTCCGCCGGCGCCAAATTCTTTTTCATTGCGCCGAACTTTCATCCAGGATAGTAGCTCCATCCCCTGAAGAAGCCACATGTAGTGGTGAAACATGTTGTGGGAGCTTTTGTCTTAGTTTTTAGATTAGGAGCAGGTAGGACTAAGTGTCATAGCGCGGAGTAACTGCAGACTCATTTGTGCTTTGATACTAATGGTGGAGTTTCGCACAAAAGGGAAAGTTATTTAAAACAAAATGACACAAGGCGAATGAACAAGTGTTTCTCCAGCATGATGCCCATCTAAGCGAATAAAGTATATTGCAAAATAAAAAAGGAAAAAAGTGGGATGGACGAATGCTAGGAGGCAGAATATATGGGTGAAGTAACCCTTATCTCAGCCACTAGAGTCCTACCGCACCTTGAATTTTAAACTATTCCTTGTTCTCCCGTTTATTATTATTTTTACAACAGATGAAATTAAATAAACGTTATGTTTTAAACTGACTAGAAACGGGAGCTTACTAGTCTAGGCAACTAGGCTATTTGAACCAAATTAGAACTTTGACCCATGACACATTCATCAGGTGGGACAGGACAGCCAATTGAGACGTTTCAGCACATGGACACACCCCCACCCTATCAAAGAACCCGATCTGGCAGCCATTTTACATTCTGTGTTTTGCCAGTTTAGGGAGAGGTTGCTTTGTGGAGCAGAGACAGGCTGTTAGGGACACCAAACGCTAGCTAATGGGGCCACAAAAGTCCTTTTAAGGACTGGTATAGGTGTGCTATCGATAGGTGTGATATACTGAGGGTTGTGATATACTTATATTATACTTTCTAACATAGAAAGTATATTATAGTGCATTTGTATTATGCAGCAGTTATGTGCGGTTCTGCTGCGATACCACAGCTATATAGAGGGACAACTAATTGAAACGGGTGTGCAGGGCCGATCCTACACGGGGTGCAGTGGGTGCCCCGCACCCCAGCGCTGTCACCCGAAAGGCGCCGAGCGAGCCGCCGGGACTTTTTTTTTTTTGCCTTTTTTATTTTTGACTTTTTTTTTTTTTTAACCACCTCCGGACCGCTGTACGCACAGACGCGTCCTGGAGGTGGTTGATTCATTCCGAGTGGACGCGCCGGCGCGTCCTCTCGCGAGACGCGAGATTTCCTGTGAACGCGCGCACACAGGCGCGCGCGCTCACAGGAACGGAAGGTAAGAGAGTTGATCTCCAGCCTGCCAGCGGCGATCGTTCGCTGGCAGGCTGGAGATGTGTTTTTTTTAACCCCTAACAGGTATATTAGACGCTGTTTTGATAACAGCGTCTAATATACCTGCTACCTGGTCCTCTGGTGGTCCCCTTTGTTTGGATCGACCACCAGAGGACACAGGTAGCTCAGTAAAGTAGCACCAAGCACCACTACACTACACTACACCCCCCCGTCACTTATTAACCCCTTATTAGCCCCTGATCACCCCTGATCACCCCATATAGACTCCCTGATCACCCCCCTGTCATTGATCACCCCCCTGTCATTGATTACCCCCCTGTAAAGCTCCATTCAGACGTCCGCATGATTTTTACGGATCCACTGATAGATGGATCGGATCCGCAAAACGCATCCGGACGTCTGAATGAAGCCTTACAGGGGCATGATCAATGACTGTGGTGATCACCCCATATAGACTCCCTGATCACCCCCCTGTCATTGATTACACCCCTGTCATTGATCACCCCCCTGTAAAGCTCCATTCAGATGTCCGCATGATTTTTACTGATGCACTGATAGATGGATCGGATCCGCAAAACGCATCCGGACGTCTGAATGAAGCCTTACACGGGCGTGATCAATGACTGTGGTTATCACCCCATATAGACTCCCTGATCACCCCCCTGTCATTGATCACCCACCTGTCATTGATCACCCCCCTGTCATTGATCACCCCCCTGTCATTGATCACCACCCCTGTCATTGATCACCCCCCTGTCATTGATCACACCCCTGTCATTGATCACCCCCCTGTCATTGATCACCCCTCTGTAAGGCTCCATTCAGACATTTTTTTGGCCCAAGTTAGCGGAATTATTATTTTTTTTTCTTACAAAGTCTCATATTCCACTAACTTCTGTCAAAAAATAAAATCTTACATGAACTCACCATACCCCTCACGGAATCCAAATGCGTAAAATTTTTTAGACATTTATATTCCAGACTTCTTCTCACGCTTTAGGGCCCCTAGAATGCCAGGGCAGTATAAATACCCCACATGTGACCCCATTTCGGAAAGAAGACACCCCCAGGTATTCCGTGAGGGGCATATTGAGTCCATGAAAGATTGAAATTTTTGTCCCAAGTTAGCGGAACGGGAGACTTTGTGAGAAAAAAATTAAAAATATCAACATTGTAAAGGGGAGGATTTAGTAAGATAACCACGCCCATGTGGGGGCGCCAGAAATATTTCTGCACCCAGGCGCCTGTGACCCTAGGATCGGCCCTGCGGGTGTGAGATGCCTGTTGCCCACAAAAAAACTGATTGAGAGGTGTGAAATTCCTATAATATACAATGCTCAAAAAAATAAAGGGAACACTTAAACAACACAATGTAACTCCAAGTCAATCACACTTCTATGAAATCAAACTGTCCACTTAGGAAGCAACACTGAGTGACAATCAATTTCACATACTGTTGTGCAAATGGGATAGACAACAGGTGGAAATTATAAGCAATTAGCAAGACACCCCCAATAAAGGAGTGGTTCTGCAGGTGGTGACAACAGACCACTTCTCAGTTCCTATGCTTCCTGGCTGATGTTTTGGTCACTTTTGAATGCTGGCGGTGCTTTCACTCTAGTGGTAGCATGAGACGGAGTCTACAACCCACACAAGTGGCTCAGGAAGTGCAGCTTATCCAGGATGGCACATCAATGCGAGCTGTGGAAAGAAGGTTTGCTGTGTCTGTCAGCGTAGTGTCCAGAGCATGGAGGCGCTACCAGGAGACAGGCCAGTACATCAGGAGACATGGAGGAGACCGTAGGAGGGCAACAACCCAGCAGCAGGACCGCTACCTCCGCCTTTGTGCAAGGAGGAACAGGAGGAGCACTGCCAGAGCCCTGCAAAATGACCTCCAGCAGGCCACAAATGTGCATGTGTCTGCTCAAACGGTCAGAAACAGACTCCATAAGGGTGGTATGAGGGCCCGACGTCCACAGGTGGGGGTTGTGCTTACAGCCCAACACCGTGCAGGACGTTTGGCATTTGCCAGAGAACACCAAGATTGGCAAATTTGCCACTGGCGACCTGTGCTCTTCACAGATGAAAGCAGGTTCACACTGAGCACATGTGACAGACGTGACAGAGTCTTGAGACACCGTGGAGAATGTTCTGCTGCCTGCAACATCCTCCAGCATGACCGGTTTGGCATTGGGTCAGTAATGGTGTGGGGTGGCATTTCTTTGGAGGGCCGCACAGCCCTCCATGTGCTCGCCAGAGGTAGCCTGACTGCCATTAGGTACCGAGATGAGATCCTCAGACTCCTTGTGAGACCATATGCTGGTGCGGTTGGTCCTGGGTTCCTCCTAATGCAAGACAATGCTAGACCTCATGTGGCTGGAGTGTGTCAGCAGTTCCTGCAAGACGAAGGCATTGATCGTATGGACTGGCCCGCCCGTTCCCCAGACCTGAATCCAATTGAGCACATCTGCGACATCATGTCTCGCTCTATCCACCAACGTCACGTTGCACCACAGACTGTCCAGGAGTTGGCAGATGCTTTAGTCCAGGTCTGGGAGGAGATCCCTCAGGAGACCTCCATGGGTTGAAAAATTTGATTTCCATTTTTTTATTTTTGTGTGATTTTGTTGTCAGCACATTCAACTATGTAAAGAACAAAGTATTTCAGAAGAATATTTAATTCATTCAGATCTAGGATGTGTTATTTTTGTGTTCCCTTTATTTTTTTGAGCAGTGTACTTTCTAACATTGAAAGTATATAGTGCATTTGTACTGTGCAGTATTTGTGTGCGGTTCTGCTGCGATACCGCAGCTATATAAAACAAAACAATAGCTGATCTTAAGCCGACCAGCTACAGAAAATAACTGTGGAGCCTCATTTAAAGGGATTCTGTCACCCCCCAAAATTTATTTTTCATTTTTGGGCTAATTAAAATCCTTACAGTGCGATTATTCAATATATAGTGCTCTTACCTTTATCCGTGGCTTAGTTTCTTTAAAAACCGCACTGTTATAATATGTTAAATACCTTGCTACCAGCAAGTAGGGCGGTTACTTGCTGGTAGCCGCCGCATTCTCCTTCTAAAAAAACGCCCCCTCCTCCTGTTGATTGACAGGGCCAGCGAGCGCTCTCCTCCTCCGGCTGGCTCTGTCAGCATTTCAAATCCCGCGCCTGTGCCTTACGTGTCTTCATTCGGCACAGGCGCGCTGAAAGAAGGACGCTCGCTTCCTCAGCACTCCCTCAGTGCGCCTGCGCCGATGACGTCACCTCTAAACCCGAAAGAGAAGACGTCATCGGCGCAGGCGCACTGAGGAAGTGCTGAGGAAGCGAGCGTCCTTCTCTCAGAGCGCCTGCGCCGAATGAAGACACGTAAGGCGCAGGCACGGGATTTGAATTGCAGACAGGGCCAGTCGGAGGAGGAGAGCGCTCGCTGGCCCTGTCAATCAACAGGAGGAGGGGGGCGTTTTTTTTAAAGGAGGATGCGGCGGCTTTCAGCAATTAACCGCCCTACTTGCTGGTAGCAAGGTAATTAACATATTATAAAAGTGCGGTTTTTAAAGAAACTAAGCCACTGATAGAGGTAAGAGCACTATATATTGAATAATCGCACTATAAGGATTTTAATTAGCCCAAAAATGAAAAATGACTTTTAGGGGGTGACAGAAGCCCTTTAAGAGTCTCGACAAAGCAATCCAAAGTGCAAAGCTCCCTGGGAAACAGTGATATGCAAAATAACTGTGGAGCCCCAGTTATGGGTCTTCAACACAGTGAAAGCCAGATATCCCTCAAAGGAAGGAAAACTGAGCAAAGGGGTGTCCCCATTACAGAGATCACCAAATCCACCATATTAAGTGGCCCCTATGTCAAGATCCCGCTCTTTTACAAGCTTTAAGGATGTGACGGGAAAGACCTAAGCCAGTTATCTATCCACAGACAGCTGTTTTGGGGTGTTGCCCCTCATCAGTGTGGAGTATGATTCTAGCTAACTGGGAGCAATGCCTTGGAGACTACTCAAACAAAACAATAGCTGATCTTAAGGAGACCAGCTATATAGAGGGATAAGCACTATTGGAACAACTATTTTCAATGGGTGTGATATACCTGTTGTCACAAAAAAACTAATTGAGGGGTGTGATATACCTTCTTCTGCAAAATACTGATTGAGGGCTGTGATATACCTGTTGCCCCAAATAAACAGGGTGGTGTGATATAACTGTTGTGGCAAAAAAATAATTAAGGGCTGTGATATACCAGCTGTGGTGACCACAGACCACTTCTCAGTTCCTATGCTTCCTGGCTGATGTTTTGGTCACTTTTGAATGCTGGCGGTGCTTTCACTCTAGTGGTAGCATGAGACGGAGTCTACAACCCACACAAGTGGCTCAGGAAGTGCAGCTTATCCAGGATGGCACATCAATGCGAGCTGTGGAAAGAAGGTTTGCTGTGTCTGTCAGCGTAGTGTCCAGAGCATGGAGGCGCTACCAGGAGACAGGCCAGTACATCAGGAGACATGGAGGAGGCCGTAGGAGGGCAACAACCCAGCAGCAGGACCGCTACCTCCGCCTTTGTGCAAGGAGGAACAGGAGGAGCACTGCCAGAGCCCTGCAAAATGACCTCCAGCAGGCCACAAATGTGCATGTGTCTGCTCAAACGGTCAGAAACAGACTCCATAAGGGTGGTATGAGGGCCCGACGTCCACAGGTGGGGGTTGTGCTTACAGCCCAACACCGTGCAGGACGTTTGGCATTTGCCAGAGAACACCAAGATTGGCAAATTTGCCACTGGCGCCCTGTGCTCTTCACAGATGAAAGCAGGTTCACACTGAGCACATGTGACAGACGTGACAGAGTCTTGAGACACCGTGGAGAATGTTCTGCTGCCTGCAACATCCTCCAGCATGACCGGTTTGGCATTGGGTCAGTAATGGTGTGGGGTGGCATTTCTTTGGAGGGCCGCACAGCCCTCCATGTGCTCGCCAGAGGTAGCCTGACTGCCATTAGGTACCGAGATGAGATCCTCAGACCCCTTGTGAGACCATATGCTGGTGCGGTTGGCCCTGGGTTCCTCCTAATGCAAGACAATGCTAGACCTCATGTGGCTGGAGTGTGTCAGCAGTTCCTGCAAGACGAAGGCATTGATCGTATGGACTGGCCCGCCCGTTCCCCAGACCTGAATCCAATTGAGCACATCTGCGACATCATGTCTCTCTCTATCCACCAACGTCACGTTGCACCACAGACTGTCCAGGAGTTGGCAGATGCTTTAGTCCAGGTCTGGGAGGAGATCCCTCAGGAGACAGTCCGCCACCTCATCAGGAGCATGCACAGGCGTTGTAGGGAGGTCATACAGGCACGTGGAGGCCACACACACTACTGAGCCTCATTTTGACTTGTTTTAAGGACATTACATCAAAGTTGGATCAGCCTGTAGTGTGTTTTTCCAGTTTAATTTTGAGTGTGACTCCAAATCCAGACCTCCATGGGTTGAAAAATTTGATTTCCATTTTTTTATTTTTGTGTGATTTTGTTGTCAGCACATTCAACTATGTAAAGAACAAAGTATTTCAGAAGAATATTTAATTCATTCAGATCTAGGATGTGTTATTTTTGTGTTCCCTTTATTTTTTTGAGCAGTGTACTTTCTAACATAGAAAGTATATAGTGCATTTGTACTGTGCAGTATTTGTGTGCGGTTCTGCTGCGATACCGCAGCTATATAAAACAAAACAATAGCTGATCTTAAGCCGACCAGCTACAGAAAATAACTGTGGAGCCTCATTTAAAGGGATTCTGTCACCCCCCAAAAGTCATTTTTCATTTTTGGGCTAATTAAAATCCTTATAGTGCGATTATTCAATATATAGTGCTCTTACCTTTATCCGTGGCTTAGTTTCTTTAAAAACCGCACTGTTATAATATGTTAAATACCTTGCTACCAGCAAGTAGGGCGGTTACTTGCTGGTAGCCGCCGCATTCTCCTTCTAAAAAAACGCCCCCTCCTCCTGTTGATTGACAGGGCCAGCGAGCGCTCTCCTCCTCCGGCTGGCTCTGTCAGCATTTCAAATCCCGCGCCTGTGCCTTACGTGTCTTCATTCGGCACAGGCGCGCTGAAAGAAGGACGCTCGCTTCCTCAGCACTCCCTCAGTGCGCCTGCGCCGATAACGTCACCTCTAAACCCGAAAGAGAAGACGTCATCGGCGCAGGCGCACTGAGGAAGTGCTGAGGAAGCGAGCGTCCTTCTCTCAGAGCGCCTGCGCCGAATGAAGACACGTAAGGCGCAGGCACAGGATTTGAATTGCAGACAGGGCCAGTCGGAGGAGGAGAGCGCTCGCTGGCCCTGTCAATCAACTGGAGGAGGGGGGCGTTTTTTTTAAAGGAGGATGCGGCGGCTTTCAGCAAGTAACCACCCTACTTGCTGGTAGCAAGGTAATTAACATATTATAAAAGTGCGGTTTTTAAAGAAACTAAGCCACTGATAGAGGTAAGAGCACTATATATTGAATAATCGCACTATAAGGATTTTAATTAGCCCAAAAATGAAAAATGACTTTTAGGGGGTGACAGAAGCCCTTTAAGAGTCTCGACAAAGCAATCCAAAGTGCAAGGCTCCCTGGGAAACAGTGATATGCAAAATAACTGTGGAGCCCCAGTTATGGGTCTTCAACACAGTGAAAGCCAGATATCCCTCAAAGGAAGGAAAACTGAGCAAAGGGGTGTCCCCATTACAGAGATCACCAAATCCACCATATTAAGTGGCCCCTATGTCAAGATCCCGCTCTTTTACAAGCTTTAAGGATGTGACGGGAAAGACCTAAGTCAGTTATCTATCCACAGACAGCTGTTTTGGGGTGTTGCCCCTCATCAGTGTGGAGTATGATTCTAGCTAACTGGGAGCAATGCCTTGGAGACTACTCAAACAAAACAATAGCTGATCTTAAGGAGACCAGCTATATAGAGGGATAAGCACTATTGGAACAACTATTTTCAATGGGTGTGATATACCTGTTGTCACAAAAAAACTAATTGAGGGGTGTGATATACCTTCTTCTGCAAAATACTGATTGAGGGCTGTGATATACCTGTTGCCCCAAATAAACAGGGTGGTGTGATATAACTGTTGTGGCAAAAAAATAATTAAGGGCTGTGATATACCAGCTGTGGTGACCACAGACCACTTCTCAGTTCCTATGCTTCCTGGCTGATGTTTTGGTCACTTTTGAATGCTGGCGGTGCTTTCCCTCTAGTGGTAGCATGAGACGGAGTCTACAACCCACACAAGTGGCTCAGGAAGTGCAGCTTATCCAGGATGGCACATCAATGCGAGCTGTGGAAAGAAGGTTTGCTGTGTCTGTCAGCGTAGTGTCCAGAGCATGGAGGCGCTACCAGGAGACAGGCCAGTACATCAGGAGACATGGAGGAGGCCGTAGGAGGGCAACAACCCAGCAGCAGGACCGCTACCTCCGCCTTTGTGCAAGGAGGAACAGGAGGAGCACTGCCAGAGCCCTGCAAAATGACCTCCAGCAGGCCACAAATGTGCATGTGTCTGCTCAAACGGTCAGAAACAGACTCCATAAGGGTGGTATGAGGGCCCGACGTCCACAGGTGGGGGTTGAGCTTACAGCCCAACACCGTGCAGGACGTTTGGCATTTGCCAGAGAACACCAAGATTGGCAAATTTGCCACTGGCACCCTGTGCTCTTCACAGATGAAAGCAGGTTGACACTGAGCACATGTGACAGACGTGACAGAGTCTTGAGACACCGTGGAGAATGTTCTGCTGCCTGCAACATCCTCCAGCATGACCGGTTTGGCATTGGGTCAGTAATGGTGTGGGGTGGCATTTCTTTGGAGGGCCGCACAGCCCTCCATGTGCTCGCCAGAGGTAGCCTGACTGCCATTAGGTACCGAGATGAGATCCTCAGACCCCTTGTGAGACCATATGCTGGTGCGGTTGGCCCTGGGTTCCTCCTAATGCAAGACAATGCTAGACCTCATGTGGCTGGAGTGTGTCAGCAGTTCCTGCAAGACGAAGGCATTAATCGTATGGACTGGCCCGCCCGTTCCCCAGACCTGAATCCAATTGAGCACATCTGGGACATCATGTCTCGCTCTATCCACCAACGTCACGTTGCACCACAGACTGTCCAGGAGTTGGCAGATGCTTTAGTCCAGGTCTGGGAGGAGATCCCTCAGGAGACAGTCCGCCACCTCATCAGGAGCATGCACAGGCGTTGTAGGGAGGTCATACAGGCACGTGGAGGCCACACACACTACTGAGCCTCATTTTGACTTGTTTTAAGGACATTACATCAAAGTTGGATCAGCCTGTAGTGTGTTTTTCCACTTTAATTTTGAGTGTGACTCCAAATCCAGACCTCCATGGGTTGAAAAATTTGATCTCCATTTTTTTATTTTTGTGTGATTTTGTTGTCAGCACATTCAACTATGTAAAGAACAAAGTATTTCAGAAGAATATTTAATTCATTCAGATCTAGGATGTGTTATTTTTGTGTTCCCTTTATTTTTTTGAGCAGTGTACTTTCTAACATAGAAAGTATATAGTGCATTTGTACTGTGCAGTATTTGTGTGCGGTTCTGCTGCGATACCGCAGCTATATAAAACAAAACAATAGCTGATCTTAAGCCGACCAGCTACAGAAAAAAAATGTGGAGCCTCATTTAAAGGGATTCTGTCACCCCCCAAAATTAATTTTTCATTTTTGGGCTAATTAAAATCCTTACAGTGCGATTATTCAATATATAGTGCTCTTACCTTTATCCGTGGCTTAGTTTCTTTAAAAACCGCACTGTTATAATATGTTAAATACCTTGCTACCAGCAAGTAGGGCGGTTACTTGCTGGTAGCCGCCGCATTCTCCTTCTAAAAAAACGCCCCCTCCTCCTGTTGATTGACAGGGCCAGCGAGCGCTCTCCTCCTCCGGCTGGCTCTGTCAGCATTTCAAATCCCGCGCCTGTGCCTTACGTGTCTTCATTCGGCACAGGCGCGCTGAAAGAAGGACGCTCGCTTCCTCAGCACTCCCTCAGTGCGCCTGCGCCGATGACGTCACCTCTAAACCCGAAAGAGAAGACGTCATCGGCGCAGGCGCACTGAGGGAGTGCTGAGGAAGCGAGCGTCCTTCTCTCAGAGCGCCTGCGCCGAATGAAGACACGTAAGGCGCAGGCACAGGATTTGAATTGCAGACAGGGCCAGTCGGAGGAGGAGAGCGCTCGCTGGCCCTGTCAATCAACAGGAGGAGGGGGGCGTTTTTTTTAAAGGAGGATGCGGCGGCTTTCAGCAATTAACCGCCCTACTTGCTGGTAGCAAGGTAATTAACATATTATAAAAGTGCGGTTTTTAAAGAAACTAAGCCACTGATAGAGGTAAGAGCACTATATATTGAATAATCGCACTATAAGGATTTTAATTAGCCCAAAAATGAAAAATGACTTTTAGGGGGTGACAGAAGCCCTTTAAGAGTCTCGACAAAGCAATCCAAAGTGCAAAGCTCCCTGGGAAACAGTGATATGCAAAATAACTGTGGAGCCCCAGTTATGGGTCTTCAACACAGTGAAAGCCAGATATCCCTCAAAGGAAGGAAAACTGAGCAAAGGGGTGTCCCCATTACAGAGATCACCAAATCCACCATATTAAGTGGCCCCTATGTCAAGATCCCGCTCTTTTACAAGCTTTAAGGATGTGACGGGAAAGACCTAAGTCAGTTATCTATCCACAGACAGCTGTTTTGGGGTGTTGCCCCTCATCAGTGTGGAGTATGATTCTAGCTAACTGGGAGCAATGCCTTGGAGACTACTCAAACAAAACAATAGCTGATCTTAAGGAGACCAGCTATATAGAGGGATAAGCACTATTGGAACAACTATTTTCAATGGGTGTGATATACCTGTTGTCACAAAAAAACTAATTGAGGGGTGTGATATACCTTCTTCTGCAAAATACTGATTGAGGGCTGTGATATACCTGTTGCCCCAAATAAACAGGGTGGTGTGATATAACTGTTGTGGCAAAAAAATAATTAAGGGCTGTGATATACCAGCTGTGGTGACCACAGACCACTTCTCAGTTCCTATGCTTCCTGGCTGATGTTTTGGTCACTTTTGAATGCTGGCGGTGCTTTCACTCTAGTGGTAGCATGAGACGGAGTCTACAACCCACACAAGTGGCTCAGGAAGTGCAGCTTATCCAGGATGGCACATCAATGCGAGCTGTGGAAAGAAGGTTTGCTGTGTCTGTCAGCGTAGTGTCCAGAGCATGGAGGCGCTACCAGGAGACAGGCCAGTACATCAGGAGACATGGAGGAGGCCGTAGGAGGGCAACAACCCAGCAGCAGGACCGCTACCTCCGCCTTTGTGCAAGGAGGAACAGGAGGAGCACTGCCAGAGCCCTGCAAAATGACCTCCAGCAGGCCACAAATGTGCATGTGTCTGCTGAAACGGTCAGAAACAGACTCCATAAGGGTGGTATGAGGGCCCTACGTCCACAGGTGGGGGTTGTGCTTACAGCCCAACACCGTGCAGGACGTTTGGCATTTGCCAGAGAACACCAAGATTGGCAAATTTGCCACTGGCGCCCTGTGCTCTTCACAGATGAAAGCAGGTTCACACTGAGCACATGTGACAGACGTGACAGAGTCTTGAGACACCGTGGAGAATGTTCTGCTGCCTGCAACATCCTCCAGCATGACCGGTTTGGCATTGGGTCAGTAATGGTGTGGGGTGGCATTTCTTTGGAGGGCCGCACAGCCCTCCATGTGCTCGCCAGAGGTAGCCTGACTGCCATTAGGTACCGAGATGAGATCCTCAGACCCCTTGTGAGACCATATGCTGGTGCGGTTGGCCCTGGGTTCCTCCTAATGCAAGACAATGCTAGACCTCATGTGGCTGGAGTGTGTCAGCAGTTCCTGCAAGACGAAGGCATTGATCGTATGGACTGGCCCGCCCGTTCCCCAGACCTGAATCCAATTGAGCACATCTGCGACATCATGTCTCTCTCTATCCACCAACGTCACGTTGCACCACAGACTGTCCAGGAGTTGGCAGATGCTTTAGTCCAGGTCTGGGAGGAGATCCCTCAGGAGACAGTCCGCCACCTCATCAGGAGCATGCACAGGCATTGTAGGGAGGTCATACAGGCACGTGGAGGCCACACACACTACTGAGCCTCATTTTGACTTGTTTTAAGGACATTACATCAAAGTTGGATCAGCCTGTAGTGTGTTTTTCCACTTTAATTTTGAGTGTGACTCCAAATCCAGACCTCCATGGGTTGAAAAATTTGATTTCCATTTTTTTATTTTTGTGTGATTTTGTTGTCAGCACATTCAACTATGTAAAGAACAAAGTATTTCAGAAGAATATTTAATTCATTCAGATCTAGGATGTGTTATTTTTGTGTTCCCTTTATTTTTTTGAGCAGTGTACTTTCTAACATAGAAAGTATATAGTGCATTTGTACTGTGCAGTATTTGTGTGCGGTTCTGCTGCGATACCGCAGCTATATAAAACAAAACAATAGCTGATCTTAAGCCGACCAGCTACAGAAAATAACTGTGGAGCCTCATTTAAAGGGATTCTGTCACCCCCCAAAAGTCATTTTTCATTTTTGGGCTAATTAAAATCCTTATAGTGCGATTATTCAATATATAGTGCTCTTACCTTTATCCGTGGCTTAGTTTCTTTAAAAACCGCACTGTTATAATATGTTAAATACCTTGCTACCAGCAAGTAGGGCGGTTACTTGCTGGTAGCCGCCGCATTCTCCTTCTAAAAAAACGCCCCCTCCTCCTGTTGATTGACAGGGCCAGCGAGCGCTCTCCTCCTCCGGCTGGCTCTGTCAGCATTTCAAATCCCGCGCCTGTGCCTTACGTGTCTTCATTCGGCACAGGCGCGCTGAAAGAAGGACGCTCGCTTCCTCAGCACTCCCTCAGTGCGCCTGCGCCGATAACGTCACCTCTAAACCCGAAAGAGAAGACGTCATCGGTGCAGGCGCACTGAGGAAGTGCTGAGGAAGCGAGCGTCCTTCTCTTAGAGCGCCTGCGCCGAATGAAGACACGTAAGGCGCAGGCACGGGATTTGAATTGCAGACAGGGCCAGTCGGAGGAGGAGAGCGCTCGCTGGCCCTGTCAATCAACTGGAGGAGGGGGGCGTTTTTTTTAAAAGAGGATGCGGCGGCTTTCAGCAAGTAACCACCCTACTTGCTGGTAGCAAGGTAATTAACATATTATAAAAGTGCGGTTTTTAAAGAAACTAAGCCACTGATAGAGGTAAGAGCACTATATATTGAATAATCGCACTATAAGGATTTTAATTAGCCCAAAAATGAAAAATGACTTTTAGGGGGTGACAGAAGCCCTTTAAGAGTCTCGACAAAGCAATCCAAAGTGCAAGGCTCCCTGGGAAACAGTGATATGCAAAATAACTGTGGAGCCCCAGTTATGGGTCTTCAACACAGTGAAAGCCAGATATCCCTCAAAGGAAGGAAAACTGAGCAAAGGGGTGTCCCCATTACAGAGATCACCAAATCCACCATATTAAGTGGCCCCTATGTCAAGATCCCGCTCTTTTACAAGCTTTAAGGATGTGACGGGAAAGACCTAAGCCAGTTATCTATCCACAGACAGCTGTTTTGGGGTGTTGCCCCTCATCAGTGTGGAGTATGATTCTAGCTAACTGGGAGCAATGCCTTGGAGACTACTCAAACAAAACAATAGCTGATCTTAAGGAGACCAGCTATAT
Organism: Bufo bufo; assembly: GCF_905171765.1. Lineage (NCBI taxonomy): Eukaryota > Metazoa > Chordata > Amphibia > Anura > Bufonidae > Bufo > Bufo bufo. The sequence goes on from NC_053392.1 coordinate 243,830,668, forward strand.
AGAGGGATAAGCACTATTGGAACAACTATTTTCAATGGGTGTGATATACCTGTTGTCACAAAAAAACTAATTGAGGGGTGTGATATACCTTCTTCTGCAAAATACTGATTGAGGGCTGTGATATACCTGTTGCCCCAAATAAACAGGGTGGTGTGATATAACTGTTGTGGCAAAAAAATAATTAAGGGTTGTGATATACCAGCTTCCACAAAATACTGATTAACCACTTCCCGACCACCCATTGACTATAAACATCCTTGAGCGGTCGATTTATCTCTGAATGGACGTTCTGGAACGTCCATTCAGAGATCACAGCTGCACGCTAATCGTCAGCAGCCGAGCGGGGGTCCCGCTGTCATTGACAGCAGGGCACCCCAAACAGAAGTCAGAGACCATTCCTTGGTGTCCCTCCCTTCTAGATCGCTGTATACAGCGCTATGTATACAAATCAGGAAGCGTTATGCAACTTCCTGTCCTGGCCCGGTGGTCATTTGACCGCCGGGGCCGGGAGAGTGCAGAAGCTGTCAGGTCTTCCACAGACCTCGATCAGCCCTGCACTGAGGCTATACAGCGCTGTATTATGCTGCACAGCCTCTCTGGGGGGTGTATTTGCCCTGTACCTGGGGCTACTATGTTAACCCCAGTTGCAGGAGAAATCAATAGTAAAAATAAAATGAAGTTTAATGTCCCCCAGAGGTCTTGTATGACCTTATGGGGGACACAAGTGTAAAAAAAAAAATAAAAAAAAATAAAGTGTTTTGAAAAAAATAAAATAAAAAGGTTTCACATAAAAAAAAATCCTCCCAAATACTTTATTTAAATAATGTTAAAAAATAGAAAAAATAAATAAAATAGACATATTTGGTATCACCGTGTCCGCAATGACCGGCTCTATAATAATATCATATGATCTACCCTATCAGGTGAATGCCGTAAAAAATAAATAAAAAAAATTTTTTTTAGTGAGCTCACCTCTCAAATAAGCATAATCAATCAAAAAGTCATATGTACCCCAAAATGGTAACAATTAAAATGTCACCTCATCCCGCAAAAAATGAGGCCCCACACAAGAACATAGCTAGAAAAAAATAAATATGGCTCTATGTAAATGCAACACAAAAACATGTTTGTTTTTTTTAAATGCTCTTATTGTGTAAAATGTAAAAAAATAAATAAAGAATAGACATATATGGTATCGCTCTACAAAAATATTATATAATCTACCCCATCAAGTGAACAGTGTAAAAAAAAAACTAATAAAAATTATGCCAAAACAGTTTTTTCAGTCACCTCACCTCATAAAAAAATGATATCAATCAATCAAAAAGTCGTATGTACCCAAAAATGATAGCAATAAAAACATCTCCTCGTCCCGCAAAAAAACAAGCCGTCACACAAGACTATAGCTAGAAAAATGAAAAATGTGGCTATAAGAAAATAGCAAGACAAAAATCAGATTTTTTTTCCTAAAAATGTTTTTATTGTATAAAACGTAAAAAAAAAAACTAGACATATTTGGTATTGTTGCGTCCATAATGACTGGATCTCAAAAAATATCACATGATCTACCCCATCAAGTGAACGGTGTAAAAAAAAATTTTTTTAAAAATGACACGAATATTCTAAAAAACGAAGTTATAGCAATATAGCCAATATTCGTAAACTACACATATAGACTGCAATTTAGCTAATATAGTGCTATAGTATTTTTTTTTGTAGTGTCAATTTTTTCCAAAACTGAAGCTCAGAAGAGACAAAAAAAATTAGACTATAAAAAAGATTATGGCACTATATTAGCCAAATTACAGTTTATATGTGTATTTTACGAATATTCGCTAAATTGCTATATATTCTTGTTTTAGAATATGACGAATATTCTAAAAAACAGTTATAGCAATATAGCGAATATACCGTATTCGTTATTTAGAATATTCATATATATATTTTTTCAATCTGTTCTGTTTTTCCACTTTGGCATACTGCTCCCAGACAAGCGTCCCCGTCACATGGGAACGCCTGTGGGTAAGAATATACCATCTGAGTTTTCACGATCTTAGGGAAAACTTAGATCCGATGGTATTTTCTAACCCACAGACGTTCCTATGGTGACGGGGACGCTTGTCGGGGAGGAGTAAATAACGAATATATTCCCTATATATTTGTTTTTAACAATATTCGTAATTTTTTTTCCATATGAAAACATAGAAACATACTGTAGAATATGTTGGCAGATAACCATTTGGCTTATCTACAGTAGTCTGCCCAATATACTGAATACTATGAATACCCCTTGGCCCTATCTTATATGAAGGATGCCTATCCCATACATGCTTAAACTTAGGGTTGAGCGAACCCGAACTGTAAAGTTCGGGTTCGTACCGAACTTTAGGATTTTTGGACCCCGGACCCGAACTAGAACATTTCCGTAAAAGTTTGAGTTCGGGTTCGGTGTTTTCTTGGCGCTTTTTGAAAGGCTGCATAGCAGCCAATCAACAAGCGGTTAACTGTCTGACATTAGAAGCCATCACAGCCATGCTTAATAATGGCATGGCTGTGATTGGCCAGAGCAGCATGTGACCCAGGCTCTATATAAGCTTGAGTAACGTAGCGCTGCACGTCACTCTGCTGTTACAAGTGTAGGGAGAGGATGCTGCTGGACTTGTGATTTCAGGGAGAGAATATGAGAGAATCTAACTCAGTGATCTATAGAGAAATAGTTGTGTGGGTGCAGGGCACAATCGTTTCACCCTGCCCTGAGGCCATTGACCAAAAAAAAAAATTTTTATGCAAGCTCAGTGCACCAGCACTGCATCTGAGCTTTTGCGACATTGCAAATCACCATTTTTTTTTGGCAAACTACATCTGGATTAGTCAGTGTGCAATTTAAGGTAGAAATACACCCATCATTTTCTGGGGTTTTAAAAACACACTTTTTTGCCAAAAAACAGTATTTTCCTGATCTGCAAGTGTTAAATTCAAGTTTAATATATACAGCTTTCATATTCTGTTAACAAAAAAACACTTTTTTGGCAATCTACAACATCTTGATTAGTCAGTGTGCAATTTAAGGTAGAAATACACCCATCATTTTCTGGGGGTTGAAAAAAACAAATTTTTTTTCTTCAAAAAACTGTATTTTCCTGATCTGCAAGTGTTTAATTCAAGTTTAATATATACAGCTTTCATATTCTGTTTCCAAAAAAACACTTTTTTGGCAATTTACAACATCTTGATTAGTCAGTGTGCAATTTAAGCTAGAAATACACCCATCATTTTCGGAGGCTTGAAAAACACACTTTTTTGACAAAAAACACTATTTTCAGGCCTTGCAGCATCAGCACGTGTGAAATTACAGGATTATATACTGCTGTCAAATTCAGTTGTTAAATAAACACTCGTTTGGGCACAAATAATTTAGTTGGCAGCCTTTGATGCAGATGTCATTGTGAGATACATCCTTAATACATTTGGGTTACATTCAGAGATTTTAAATACCGCCATTTGGTGCATCAATATTGAATTCAGGCCTACACTGGTTCAGGCCGTGTGAGTTACACCCTCTACATACAGGGGTTTGATTCAGGGATTTGAAATACAGCCATTTGAAATACAGCCATTTTGGTTAAAGAAATATTTATTTCAGGCCTACACTGGTTCAGACCGTGTGAGATACCCCCTCTACATACAGGGGTTTGATGCAGGCATTTGAAATACAGCCATTTGAAATACAGCCATTTTGTGCAAAGAAATATTTAATTTAGGCCTACACTGGTCCAGACCATGTGAGATACCCCCTCTACATACAGGGGTTTGATTCAGGGATTTGAAATACAGCCATTTGAAATACAGCCATTTTGTGCAAAGAAATATTTAATTTAGGCCTACACTGGTTCAGGCCGTGTGAGATACTCCCTCTACATACCGGGGTTTGATGCAGGCATGTGAAATACAGCCATTTGAAATACAGCCATTTTGTGCAAAGAAATATTTAATTTAGGCCTACACTGGGTCAGGCCGTGTGAGATACCCCCTCTACATAAAGGGGTTTGATTCAGGGATTTGAAATACAGACATTTGAAATACAGGCATTTTGTGCAAAGAAATGTTTAATTTAGGCATACATTGGTTCAGGCCCTGTCAGATACTCCCTCTAAATACAGCGGTTTGATTCAGGGATTTGAAATACAGCCATTTGAAATACAGATATTTTGTGCAAAGAAATATTAAATTTAGGCCTACACTGGTTCAGGTTCTGTGAGATACTCCCTCTACATACAGGGGTTTGATTCAGCCATTTGAAATACAACCATTTTGTGCAAAGAAATATTTAATTTAGGCCTACACTGGTTTAGACCGTGTGAGATGCCCCCTCTACATACAGGGGTTTGATTCAGGGATTGGAAATACAGCCATTTGAAATACAGCCATTTTGTGCAAAGAAATATTTAATTTAGGCCTACACTGGTTCGGACCGTGTAAGATACATCCTCTACATACAAGGGTTTGATTCAGGGATTTGAAATACAGCCATTTGAAATACAGCCATTTTGTGCAAAGAAATATTTAATTTAGGCCTACACTGGTTCAGGCCCTGTGAGATACTCCCTCTACATACAGGGGTTTGATTCAGGGATTTGAAATACAGCCATTTGAAATACAGCCATTTTGTGCAAAGAAATATTTAATTTAGGCCTACACTGGTTCAGACCATGTGAGATACCCCCTCTACATACAGGGGTTTGATGCAGGCATTTGAAATACAGCCATTTGAAATACAGCCATTTTGTGCAAAGAAATATTTAATTTAGGCCTACACTGGTTCAGGCCCTGTGAGATACTCCCTCTACATACAGGGGTTTGATTCAGGGATTTGAAATACAGCCATTTGAAATACAGCCATTTTGTGTAAAGAAATATTTAATTTAGGCCTACACTGGTTCAGGCCCTGTAAGATACTCCCTCTACATACAGGGGTTTGATTCAGGGATTTGAAATACAGCCATTTTTTTTTTTTTTTAACAATAGTTTTTATTGAAAAAATTTTATAACAATAGGTTACATAACAATGACAGCATTCACATATACATCTTGGTATAGGTAATAATATGGCAGATACGTAGCTAATACAAAAATACAATATTTTTCACAGCATACGGTTGTAAATGTTGAGCTTGAGTAGGTAGAAAAGTTGTATGGGTACATATATATACAGGAAGGTTTGGAGAAAAGACAATATAAAAGTAGATAACTGGAAAGGCTGTCATGAAAATCATCATAAATCCATAGTAATCTTACATTCTAATGGAGGCACTAGGCGGCAAATTACATCTTTTGTGGTTCAACCAGACTTCCCATCTTTTCAGGAATGTAATTTTCGAATTGTTAGAAGATGCCCATAAACCTTCATATAAGCAGCTATTATCTAGAGATCTGCAAATCCTATTAATGTTGGGGAGGTCCCCAGATTTCCAGCAGGCAGCTATTTTTAGTCGGGTTATGAATATTAAATGACTAGCTATGAATCTGAAATGATAGGGTAGGTCTATCAGTCCTACAGACAACAAGGCCATCTTAGATGAAGGTTCAATAGGGAAACAAGCTAATGATGATATAAAACTAAATATTGAGCACCATAGGACTTTAACAGTCGGGCAATCCCACCACATATGTAAAAAACTACCTATCGCTTGACCGCATCTCCAACAGTCTGGGGATGAATCAGGAAAGATTTTGTTAATATATATGGGTGTTCTATACCATCTATAGAGAATTTTTCTCGCCCCTTCTAGATGATCAGAGCATTTAGACAGCTTGGGTACAGAGGTGAAGGCTTCAGACCACTCTGTGTCCGATAGGTCAGAACCTAATTCAAGATTCCATAGGTCTAGGATATGTTGTAAGGGATTAGCGCATGACTCTTTCAGTAAGGTATAGCCTTTAGTAATGCCTTTATCTAATTTTTGGGTCATGTGTATCCATTGTGAGAAAGTTTGATTGTTTGTAGCATGTGAGAAAATTTTTGAGGATTTCAGTAAGTGTCTTAACCTTAGGTATTTGTAGAAATCTGAATTGGGGATATTGAATTTTTTATGAAGATGGGCAAATTCCACAAACACCTCATCCTTCCATAGTTGTTTGACTTCAGTAATGCCCAGCCTTACCCAATTGTCTAGTCTAATGTCTGGGATAGCTAGTTCACAAACCTTCAGGGGCATTGCGAAAATTGAGGTATTAATTAATTTATCTATCCTAGCAACAGAATACCAGGTGTTTAGAATTGTTGTCAGGGTTAATAATGGGGAGTTATGTTTGATACCAAAAGCCGCTACAGCAGAAAGACGCAAGTTTATATTGCAGGGACCCATAATAGTTTTTTCTAGTGCTACCCATTTTTTTGTAGAATCATCCTTAAGTAAATATCTCAGTTGGTCAAGTATAGAAGAGGCATGATAATGCTTAATAGAAGGTACATTAAGACCTCCTGTTTTGAGAGGTTTATTAAGTATAAGGGCTTTCACTCTGGGTCTGAGTTTACCCCAAATGTGGCGATTGATTAGAGATTGGAGCTTGTTTATATAACTAGAGGGAATAGATATAGGAATATTACGGAACATATAGATAATTTTGGGTAGAATAACCATTTTCAAAGCAGCTATTCTCCCTAACCAAGAAATATGTTCTAACCTTAAATTGTTCAAGGAATTATTAATTTTATCATATAAGGGCCAAAAATTGACCTTGAATAGTTTGTTAGTAGGAAAGGCAAGTTGAATACCCAGGTATGTCAAGGACTCGTTTGCCCAGGAAAATTTATATAATCTGGAAATTAGACGTTTAGTAGATGGGGGTAAACCCAAGTCCAGAATTTGAGATTTATTTACATTTACCTTATAGAAAGAAGCTTTTCCAAACTTAGAGATGATGTCATTAATGGCAGGCAAAGCTATATTTGGGTTTGATGTAATAATTAAGACATCGTCTGCAAAGAGACCTATGCGGTGGTCTACTTCCCCTACTTTTATCCCTTTAATAAGTGCCGAAGATCTGATGTGTTCTGCGAAAGGTTCCATTGCAAGCGCAAATATCAAGGGTGACATAGGGCATCCCTGCCTGGTTCCATTGTTAATATTAAACGGGGTGGACAGAAAACTAGACGAATATATAGAGGCGCTTGGATTGGAGTATAAAGACATTACTGCCGATAAGTAGAAGTTCCCAAACCCAAACTTTTTCAATGTTGCGTAAATATAATCCCAGTGAATTCTGTCAAATGCCTTCTCTGCATCCAGGGATAGGAGCAGAGAAGGAGTTCGGGTATAATGTGCCACATCTAGTAAGTCTATAAATCTTCTGGTGCCATCTGATGATTGCCTGTTAGAAACAAATCCTATCTGGTCATTGGAGATTAATGAGGGTAATATATTGGACAACCTTTTTGCGAGAATTTTCGCAAAAATCTTTATATCAGAATTTAAAAGTGATATGGGTCTGAAATTAGCTGGAGTGTCTGCTGGTTTACCAGGTTTTGGTAAAGTTATGATCAGTGCACTTAACATGTCCTTTGGAATTGACTTTTGTGTTGCTATTGAGTTAAAGGTTCTATTTAGGAAAGGGTTTAAAATATGCGAAAGAGTCTTATAATACTCATTTGTGAGGCCGTCTGGTCCAGGGGATTTGTTATTTTTGAGGGAGTGGATTGTTTCTGAGATTTCTGAATGTGTAATTTCAGCATTTAGGGATTGATTTTGAGTTGGCGTTAATGATGGGAGAGACACACCCTCGAGGAACTCATTAATGTATTCAGAAGTGGGTTGAAGAGTGTCTGTTGAGCTACTTAAGTTGTATAACTTTGCATAGTATTTTGCAAATTCATCTGCTATTTGTTTGGGGTTGAATAATTTTTTTCCTTGAGAATCATACAAAAAGGGAATTCTAGTTTTGACTTCTCTTTTTTTTATTCTATTTGCTAGGATTTTTGAAGCTTTGTTGCCTTGTGAGTAATGATCTGCTTTGATTTTACGTAGGTGAAATTCATGCCTTTCATGTAAGTGAAGGTAAAGATGGTGTCTGGCCGTTTTTAACTTGCTAAGAATTTTCGGGTCTAGAGAGGATTTAAGTGAATCCTCTAGGGACTTAATATCAGTTAATAGTTTATCCAAGGTTTTCTTTCTATTTCTTTTTTGGATGGCCGCGTGTTTTAACAAAATCCCTCTTATGAACGCCTTGTGTGCACTCCAAAGTGTAGTATCTGAAGTCAGGTTGTTGTCATTAGTCCTAAAGTATTCTTTAAGCGAATTTTCCACATCTATACGAATACTCGAATTCTGGAGTAGTGAGTTATTGAGTCTCCAAGGGGAATAAACTCTATTGTTGTACATATCATCTAATATAAGGGTTATAAATGCATGATCTGACCATGTTATATTAGAAATGGATACATCCAATACTTTTTGGAGAAGCCATTTATCTGAGACAAACAGGTCAATTCTAGAGTATGTGTTGTGTGGATGTGAAAAAAAAGAAAAATCTTTTTCATTTGCATGGTGAACTCTCCAGATATCATGTAGACCTTCTTGAAATAAAAAATCTTGTAGATAAGAGGAATTATTGGAAGGAGGATGAGCTGGGAGCCTGTCAATTGATGAGTCAGGGCACATATTAAAGTCCCCACAAACTAACAGAGACCCTTGTTTGGCTTCTTGAGTCATTCTAATAGTGCGCTTGATAAAATTTATCTGATCAGAGTTTGGAGCATATAGATTTACTATCGTGTATCTGGAGTTGTTTATGTCACAGGTGATTATAATATATCTACCCTCATTATCTAATAAGATATTGTGACACTGGAATGCTATAGTGTTTTTAAAACCTATAATCACACCTCTCTTTTTTTTTGTGACTGGAGATATAAAGATGTGTGGGAAAGAGGGGTGACAGAATCTATGGGAATCCTCCTCATTAAGGTGAGATTCCTGAATGCAAATAATGTCAGCTCTCTGTCTTTTCACTTCGTTCCAATATGTGGAGCGTTTAAAGAGGCTGTTCAAACCTTTAACATTTGTTGATAGGATCTTTATGCCATTGTTAGCCATCTTGAGTCTTCAGATGAAGTAACCCTGTAGACTTCAGAATCCTGAGAAAATTGTGAAAAAGAGACAAAGTGAACAGGTGAAGAAAAAAAAAAAAAAAACAAAGTACCCCAATGTTACCATTTGGTGAGTGAGGGGACCGTGGAAATAAATCCTTGTTTTCATATTTGTTATGAGCTGAAAATAGACCCCCTGTATGTAACCTTAAAAAATAATAAGTTAAAATGTAAAACATAACATAAATAATAAATAACAATAACATATTAAGGGTCCAACAGTGACCGTAAAATTAGTGATGTCTATCACTTAGTATAAGAGGCGTAAAGTGAACAATGGATTAGGGAAAGTGAACACCTAGATGGAAAAAGTGTTCTGTAAAATAGAACAGCAGGGTGTGGATCCCCGCAAGGCTTGAAAAAACATAGCAATTTAATCAGAAGCAAAGGTAGTTATATTTACTGTCCCGGATTGAAGTCATGGTGGGATTCTTCCAACTCTTGTCCATTCTGGAGTTAAGTTGAGATGACTCTTATCAGCAGGAGGTTTATTAGGAGAGGCAGTCGTAGCTTTGTCTTTATCTTTGTCTTTGGTGCCCTCTTGTGGTAGAATAATGTTCCATTTGGAAAAAGCTTCTGATGCTTCTTGAGGAGAAGTTAGGACATGTGAAGAGTTTTGGTGTCTCACAATAAGTTTGACAGGAAAACCCCATTTGTAGGGGATATTGTTATCTCTTAGCGCTCTGGTGTAAATTTGAAATTCCCGTCTCCTGCTTAGTGTCGCTGGGGATAAATCTGTGAATAGGAGTACAGTACTGAATCTCTCAGGAATATCTTTTTTCTTTTTTTGAGCTTCCCTCATCAGGGAATCTTTCAAGTGGTAAAAATGGATCCTAGTAAGGACGTCCCTGGGAACAGAGGCAGGGAGAGCTTTTGGTTTAGGAACCCGGTGTACCCGGTCAATGATTAGCTCTGACTCAAGGGTATCTGGAAGATATGATATAATAAGATCAGAAATAAATTCTTGCAGCTGAGAGTCTGAGACGTTTTCAGGAATATTTCTAAATCTTATGTTGTTTCTTCTGGAGCGGTCTTCCAGATCCGCAATTTTGAGCTTAATGGCTGCTATATCATCCTCAACCACGTTGTGATTATCAACTAGCGAATTGTGTGCTGTGACAAATTCCTCCATTTTTTCTTCTAGATGCGCAGTTCTTTCTCCTATGGCTACTATATCAGCATGGATGACCGAGATTGTCTCTTTGAAATCTCCATGAATGGATCTTTTTAAATCTGCCAGCATGTCCTGCATTGCATTGACAGTGAGACCAGGATCTATGCCTGGTGAAGGAGGGTAAGTATCAAGGGGAGGAATAGATGTATGATGTTCACTCACCCTTTTTTGTTTTTTAGGCTCCTGTGAAGCTGAAGGACTGGAGCTTGCTGAAGATGGAGTCCCTGAGGAGCGCTGGTCGGGTGTCGCTGCCGGAGAGACACGGAGCTCTCCCTCTGTGTGGCGGGAGCCGGCGCCATCTTGGATCGAGCCTGGAGCAGGGTGGAAGAACGCAGTCATTTTCTGTGGCTGCGTTCCCTTCTTCTTCCCCCTCGTCATCATCAGCCGAGCTATGGGAGCAAGTACCGTCGCGAGACAGGTAAGTTTTGAACTAATTGCTTTTTTTTTTTTGTCGCTTTAGGCCGCTGTGTGGGGATCCACGGACGGAGCTCAAGCTCTAAGCGTCCTCTCCTCCCGGCATCCGGCCACGCCCCCCACAGCCATTTTAAATGCAGCCATTTTGGTCAAAGAAATATTGAATTCAGGCCTACACTGGTTCAGGCCCTGTGAGATACTCCCTCTACATACAGGGGTTTGATTCAGGGATTTGAAATACAGCCATTTGAAATACAGCCATTTTGTGCAAAGAAATATTTAATTTAGGCCTACATTGGTTCAGGCCCTGTGAGATATTCCCTCTACATAAAGGGGTTTGATTCAGGCATTTGAAATACAGCCATTTGAAATACTGCCATTTTGGTCAAAGAAATATTTAATTTAGGCCTAATCTGGTTCAGGCCGTGTGAGATACACCCTTTACATACTGTCTTTCTATTCTACTATTAATTAAACACCCATTTAGGGCAAGATCCTAAATTCAAAAAATATGAGGAGAGCGTCAAATAAGGGACGTGGCCCAGGTCGTGGTGCTGCTGATGGAGCTCCTGTTGCAGGGAGAGGACGTGGTCGATCTGTGCCAGCTACACGCACAAGTGAAACCCCTTCCTCAGGTGCAAGTAGGCGACAGAACCTGCAGCGGTATTTGGTCGGGCCTAATGCGGCTCTACGAATGGTGAGGCCTGAACAAGTACAGGCGATAGTAGATTGGGTTGCTGACAGTGGATCCAGTTCCTTCACATTGCCTCCCACCCAGTCCCCTTCTGAAAGAACACAGTTGGCACCTGCAGCCGATGTCCATCAGTCTTTCACCTCACCCCCTTGCAAATCAGCTAAGCAGTCTGAGCCACAAGTCATGCAGCAGTCTCTTCTGCTTTTTGATGACTCTGTTAGCAGGGTTTCCCAGGGCCATCCACCTAGCCCTGCTCCAGAAGTGGAAGAGATTGAGTGCACCGATGCCCAACCACTTATCTTTTCAAGATGAGTACATGGAAGGACCATGGCAGAAGCGGTGGTCGCACAGAGCCACCAGCACAGCAGAAGAGGGAGCAGGGTGCAAAAGCGGAGCAGCCGTCCTCTAGACAGTACGCCTCCTACTGCCCACCACAGCAAGGGACCGAGCACACCAAAGCCAGCTCCAAGGAGTTCCCTGGCGTGGCAGTTATTCAGACAATGTGCTGACGAGAAGACACGAGTGGTTTGCTCGCTGTGCAATCAGATCCTGAAGCGAGGCATAAATGTTCTCAACCTGAGCACAACCTGCATAACCAGGCATTTAAGTGCAAAGCACGAGCTGCAGTGGAGTAGACACCTCAAAAACCAAGAAAGGTCTCTGGCTCCTCCTGCTTCCTCTTCTGCTGCAGTCGCAGCCTCTTCATCCGCCTCTGGAGTGACAGTGCCACCTGGCACCCTGCAAACAGAGGATCTGCCAGCAACACCAACACCTGGGTCACCAAGCATCTCCACAATGTCCCACAGAAGTGTTCAGCTCTCCATATCCCAAACGCTGGAGACGAAGAGGAAGTACCCCCCTACCCACCCGCAATCCCTAGCCCTGAATGCCAGCATTTCTAAATTACTGGCCTTTGAAATGCTGTCATTCCGTCTAGTGGAGACGGATAGTTTTAAAGGCCCTATGGCGGTGGCTGTCCCACAATACGTCGTGCCCAGCCGCCACTACTTTTCAAGGCGAGCCATCCCTTCCCTTCACAACCAAGTAGGGGACAAAATCAGGTGTGCACTGCGCAACGCCATCTGTGGCAAGGTGCACCTGACTACGGATACGTGGACCAGTAAGCACGGTCAGGGCCGTTATATCTCCATAACAGCACACTGGGTAAATGCAGTGGCGGCTGGGCCTGAGGCGGATAGCAGTTTGGCGCATGTCCTTCCACCACCGAGGATTGCAGGGCGCTTCAGTTTGCCTCCTGTATCTTCCTCCTCCTACTCTGCTTCCTCATCTTCTGCCAGCTCCTCATCCGGTCAGCGTAACACCTACACCACCAACTTCAGCACAGCCAGGGGTAAACGACAGCAGGCAGTTTTAAAACTTATCTGTTTGGGGGACAAACCCCACACCGCGCAGGAGCTGTGGACGGGCCTTGAACAACAGACCGATGAGTGGTTTGTGCCAGTCAGCCTCAAGCCCGGCCTGCTGGTGTGCGATAATGGGCGAAATCTCGTAGCAGCTCTGGGACTAGCCGTTTGATGCACATCCCTTGCATCCCTTGAGATTCCTTAAAACTTATCCCGATATGTCAGAGCTGCTTCATAAAGTGCGGCCCGTCTGTGCACGCTTTCGGCGTTCTCACCCTGCTGCTGCTCGCCTGTCAGCGCTGCGGCGTAACTTCGTCCTTCTCGTTCACCGCCTCATATGCAACGTGCCCACAATGTGGAACTCTACCTTGCACATGCTGGCCAGACTGTGCGAGCAGCAGCAGGCGATAGTGGAGTTTCAGCTGCAGCACGCACGGGTGAGCAGCACGCACGGGTGAGTCGCTCAGCGGAACAGCACCACTTCATCACCAATGACTGGGCCTCCATGCGAGACCTGTGTTCCTTGTTGATCTGTTTAGAGTACTCCACCAACATGGCCAGTGCCGATAACGCCGTTCTCAACGTTACTATCCCACTTCTATGCCTCCTTGAAAAAATGCTCCTGTCGATGATGGAGGAGGATGTAGCACAGGAGGAGGAGGAGGAAGAGGGATCATTTCATAGGGTTTCCGGACAGTCATTCCCAAGTGGCTCCGAGGGTGGGTTCCTGCACCCACAAACCCAAGGTACACAATTGTCCAGCCAGGGCACAGTTCTGGAGGATGAGGAGGTGGAGGATGAGGAGGAGGAGATGGAGGAGGAGGAACCATGTTCACAGCAGGGTGGCACCCAGACTAGCTCATGGCAATCACTGGTGCGTGGATGGGGGGATACAGAGGACACAGATGATACACCTCCCACAGAGGAGAGCTTTTCGTTGCCTCTGGGCAGCCTGGCACACATGAGCGATTACATGCTGCAGTGTCTCCGCAACGACCGCCGAGTTGCCCACATTCTAACTTGTGCTGATTACTGGGTGGCCATGCTGCTGGATCCCCATTACAAGGACAACGTACCGTCCTTAATTCCGTCACTGGAGCGTGATCGTAAGATGCGTGAGTACAGGCGCACGCTGGTAGACGCGCTGCTGGTGGCATTCCCTCCTGACAGCAGGGGCACAGTGGAAGCACAAGGCGAAGGCAGAGGATGAGGAAGAGGTCGCCAACGCAGCTGGGGCACCGCCAGCACCTCAGAAGGCAGGGTTAGCATGGCCGAAATGTGGAAAAGCTTTGTCAGCACCACCAGCACCAGTCTTAGCAGGAGGCAGCATTTCACCAACATGGTGGAGGAGTATGTGTGAACATGCCTACACATACTGAATGACGGGTTTGCCCCCTTCAACTTCTGGGTCTCCAAATTGGGCACATGGCCTGAGCTTGCCCTTTACGCCTTGGAGGTGCTGGCCTGCCCTGCAGCCAGTGTATTGTCTGAACGTGTGTTTAGCACGGCAGGGGGCGTCATCAAAGACAAGCGCAGCCACCTGTCCACAGCCAATGTGGACAAGCTCACGTTCATTAAAATGAACCAGGCATGGATCCCACAGGACTTGTCCGTACCTTGTGCAGAATAGACATGTATGACGGCACTACTAAGCAGCCATTGTTATACTGCAGCGCAAATGCTCATGTTTGTATTTTGGATATTTCACACTCTTTTGGAGTGTACCTTAATTTTACAAAATTAAATTAAAACCAAAAACCTGTGTTGGCTATCTTGTCCTCCTCCACCGCCGCTTCCACCTACTCCGCTACGTCTACCGCCTCCTCAAACTCCTACTCCATATGGAACTCCACCTCATAAATCAAATTTTTTTTTGTAAGTGTTTTATTTTATATCATTTCACTACTTTGTCATTTACATTTTCTGGTGAAATTCACCAATTTTTAGGTGTATAGTACCACTTCTATACCTAGTAGGCCGGTTAAAAAATAAAATAAAATTGTCATTAACATTTTCGGGTGAAATTCACCAATTTTTGGGAGTATAGTACCACTGCTATACCTAGTATGCTGGTTAAAAAAATAAAAATAAATTGTCATTAACATTTTCTGGTGAAATTAACCAATTTTTGGGTGTACAGTACCACTGCTATACCTAGTAGACAGGTTAACCCCTTAAGGACTCAGCCCTATTTCACCTTAAGGACCAGGAGATTTTTTGCAAATCTGACCAGGGTCACTTTAAGTGCTGATAACTTTAAAACGCTTTAACTTATCCAGGCCATTCTGAGAATGTTTTTTCATCACATATTGTACTTCATGACACTGGTAAAATGAAGTAAAAAAAATTCATTTTTATTTATAAAAAAATACCAAATTTACTAAAAATTTGTAAAAAATTTCAAATTTCCAAGTTTCAATTTCTCTACTTCTATAATACATAGTAATACCTCCAAAAATAGTTATTACTTTACATTTCTGATATGTCTACTTTATGTTTGGATCATTTTGGGAATGATATTTAAATTTTTTTGGGGATGTTACAAGGCTTAGAATTTTAGAAGCAAATCTTGAAATTTTTCAGAAATTTTCAAAAACCCTATTTTTAGGGACCAGTTCAGGTCTGAAGTCACTTTGCAAGGCTTACTTAATAGAAACCACCCAAAAATGACCCCATTCTATAAACTACACCCCTCAAGGTATTCAAAACTGATTTTACAAACGTCGTTAACCCTTTAGGGGTTCCACAAAAATTAATGGAAAATTGAGATACAATTTCAAAATTTCACTTATTTGGCAGATTCTCCATCATAATAATTTTTTTCCAGTTACAAAGCAAGGGTTAACAGTCAAACCAAACTCAATATTTATGGCCCTGATTCTGTAGTTTACAGAAACACCCCATACATGGTCGTAAACCGCTGTACGGGCACACGGCAGGGCGCAGAAGGAAAGGAATGCCATACGGTTTTTGGAAGGCAGGTTTTGCTGGACTGTTTTTTTTTTACATCATGTCCCATTTGAAGCCCCCCTGATGCACTCCTAGAGTAGAAACTCCATAAAAGTGACCCCATCTAAGAAACTACACCCCTCAAGGTATTCAAAACTGATTTTACAAACGTCGTTAACCCTTTAGGTGTTCCACAAGAATTAATGGAAAATAGAGATACTATTTAAAAATTTCACTTTTTTGGCAGATTTTCCATTTTAATAATTTTTTTCCGGTTACAAAGCAAGGGTTAACAGCCAAGCCAAACTCAATATTTATTGAAGGAAAGGCATTCCATACGGTTTTTGAAAGGCAGGTTTTGCTGGACTGGAATGTTCCTTTTGAAGCCCCCCTGATGCAACCCTAGAGTAGAAACTCCATAAAAGTGACCCCATCTAAGAAACAACACCCCTCAAGGTATTCAAAACAGATTTTACAAACATTGTTAACCCTTTAGGTGTTCCACAAGAGTTATTGGCAAATGGAGATGAAATTTCTGAATTTCAATTTTTTGGCAAATTTTCCATTCTAATCCATTTTTCCCAGTAACAAAGCAAGGGTGTAATGACCGGCATCACGCAAAGGGAGGGAAATGGGAAGGCCCTGTCCAAGGGAGAGGGAAAAGTGGTGACCCCTGACTCACCTTGAGGCTGGCACCTGGCTGCCCTGACGTCCCTAGACGGGTTCCTCACCTGTACGCCGATCACGTGCCTAAACCCTGGCTTTCCCTAAGATGAGCCCTATGTAGTGATCGGGCGGTGGGATCACTAGTCCGCACCACTGACACTAAAAGGAAAACACCAAGGAGTGGACAGACAACAGAGACAAAACATATAATCCCAGGTGGGCGACAACAGCAGACAACAAAAGCCCAACAGGGATCCGGAGGGTAACGTTCTGGAACAACAACCAGCGAACACAGCTACACAGCTCCAGTGGGTCAGTATAGAAGTCCGGGCAGGAAGCTCTATATCTGACAACCAGAGAAGTGAGAGAGGGGAATATAAGGAGGTTAGGAGTGCTGGACAAGAAACAGCTGAGGAGAAGAAGCTACGGATCCCTGAGTGAGCCAAAAAGGGTTGCAAGGCAAACCCAGAAAGCTACCATTAAGAAACAGCACTATCTTTATACATAGAACGCGCAGCCACCCGCTGCGATTTCCTGACCCCGGGTATAACGGAGTCAGACGTGGCTCTTGACACCCTCGTGACAAAGGCTTAACAGCCAAACAAAACTCAATATTTATGGCCCTGATTCTGTAGTTTACAGAAACACCCCATATGTGGTCGTACTCAGCTGTACGGGCACACGGCAGGGCGCAGAAGGAAAGGAATGCCATACGGTTTTTGGAAGGCAGATTTTGCTGGACTGTTTTTTTTTTACACATGTCCCATTTGAAGCCCCCCTGATGCACCCCTAGAGTAGAAACTCCAAAAAAGTGGCCCCATTTTCGAAACTACGGGATAGGGTGGCAGTATTGTTGGCATTAGTTTAGAGTACATATGATTTTGGTTGCTCTATATTACACTTTTTGTGAGGCAAGATATAAAGAAATAGCTGTTTTGGCACAGTTTTTATTTTTTGTTATTTACAACATTCATCTGACAGGTTAGATCATGTGATATTTTTATAGACCAGGTTGTCACGGATGCGGCGATTTATGTAAGTTTTACACAATGATTTCATTTTTGAAGCAAAAAAAATCATGTTTTAGTGTTTCCATAATCTGAGAGCCATATTTTTTCAGTTTTTGGGCGATTACCTTGGGAAGGGTATGATTTTTGCGGGATGAGCTGATGGTTTTATTGGCACTATTTTGGGGTGCGTGTGACTTTTTGATCGCTTGCTATTACACTTTTTGTGATGTAAGGTGACAAAAAATTATTATTTTGCAGTTTTTATTTTATATTTTTTACAGTGTTCATCTGAGGGGTTAAGGTCATGTGATATTTTTATAGAGCCAGTCGATACAGACGTGGCGATACCTAATATGTATACTTTTTTTTATTTATGTAAGTTTTACACAATGATTTCATTTTTGAAGCAAAAAAAATCATGTTTTAGTGTTTCTTATAGTCTGAGAGCCATAATTTTTTCAGTTTTTGGGCGATTACCTTGGGTAGGGTAGGGTATGAGTTTTTAGGTCTCATTTTTTTGCGGGATGAGATGACTGTTTTATTGTCACTATTTTGGAGTGCGTGTGACTTTTTGATCTCTTGCTATTACACTTTTTGTGATGTAAGGTGACAAAATATTGTTTATTTAGCACAGTTTTTATTTTAAATTTTTTACAGTGTTCATCTGAGGGGTTAGGTCATGTAATATTTTTATAGAGCCGGTCGATACGGACGTGGCAATACCTAATATGTATACTTTTTTTTTATTTGTGTAAGTTTTACACAATAATATAATAAAAAAAATATATATATATTTTAAACAAAAAAAGTTTCAGTGTCTCCATATTCTGAGAGCCATAGTTTTTTCAGTTTTTGGACGATTATCTTAGGTACGGTCTCATTTTTTGCGGGATGAGATGACGGTTTGATTGGCACTATTTTGGGGTGCATATGACTTTTTAATCACTTGCTATTACACTTTTTGTGATATAAGGTGACTTTTTGTGATATAAGGTGAAAATGGTTTATTTAGCACAGTTTTTATTTTTTTGTTTTTACGGTGTTCATCTGAGAGGTTAGGTCATGTGATATTTTTATAGAGCCGGTCGATACAAACGCGGCGATACCAAATATGTATACCTTTTTTTATTTATGTAAGTTTTACACAACAACAGCTTTTTTCAAACAAAAAAAATGATGTTTTAGTGTCTCCATATTCTAAGCCATATTTTTTTTAATTTTTTGGGCGATTGTCTCAGGTAGGGGCCCATTTTTTGCAGGATGAGGTGATGGTTAGATTGGTACTATTTTGGTGGGCAATCGCCTTTTTGATCGCTTGCTTGTTGTACTTTTTGTGATGTAAGGTGTCAAACAAATTGTTTATTTAGCACAGTTTTTATTTTGAATTTTTTACGGTGTTCATCTGAGGGGTTAGGTCATGTGATATGTTTATAGAGCCGGTCGATACGGATGCGGCGATACCTAATATGTATACTCCCCCCCCCCCTATTTTTTACCAATTTTTTTTAACTTTATTTGGGGATCGGAACAACACATGATGTACCGGTACGTCATGTGTCCTCAAGGACTCGGGAAACATGCCGTATCGGTACGTCATGTGTCCCTAAGGGGTTAAACAATAAATAAAATTGTCTGTTACATTTTATGGTGAAATTCAGCAATTATTTGGTGTGAAGTACCACTGCTATACCTATTAGACCGGTAAAAAAAAAAAAAAAACATTTGTCAGTTACATTTTAGGGTCAAATTCACACATTTTGGTGTAATGTACCCCTCCTCTAGTTGACAGCTTAATAAATTTCAATAATTTTTATTTAACATTTTCGGGTGACAATAAACAATTTCTTTCTGTCATAGACCCCTGCTCTACCAAGTAGACAGGTTAATTAATTTCTGTAATTTTTCTGTTACATTCTTGGGTTGACATTATACAATTTTAGACGTGAATAAACCCCTGCTCTGCATAGGTGACAGGGAATAAAAATGCTTCTTTAATTGATGCGCTCCACCTCCTTTGATTCAATGCTTAAACTTAAAAAAGTTGTACCACATTTAAGCTTCAATACTTTGTCCCACATTTCCGCTATACTCTTTTGGACAACATTTGCGCCTCAATAGCTTTTCCCACAATTCCGCTTGCTCTTTTGGCCCACATTTGGGCTTCTGAAATTTGTCCCACATTTGCGCTTCAATAGCTTTTCCCACATTTCTTCTCGATCCCAATTATTTCAAATAAATTTATCTCCCTTAAATTTGTTCTCTTTTTCTCACGCTCCCTCTCCGGCCTGGAACCCTGATTCCCCACCACCCGTAATCACCATAAAAGGCGCATAAAAGAACATTGAAAGTTGATAGAGCAGATATCAAATTGGATCGTGAACATCACGGGGACGTGCGACATGGTGGGGCAGTAAGTATGCACACGCCTACACGAACTAACTGACAGGGGTCAGCCCCTGCAACTTCTGGGTCTCCAAATTGGGCACATGGCCTGAGCTTGCCCTTTACGACTTGGAAGTGCTGGCCTGCCCTGAAGCCGGTGTACTGTCTGAACATGTGTTTAGCACGACTGGAGGGTTATATTTCCCAATGTTTTGGGGTGTACCCTAATTTAAAAAAATAAAAATACATTTTAAAACAAAAAGCAGTGTAGGCTACCTCCTCCTCCTCCACCGCCACTTCCACCTACACCGCCACATCCACCGCCTCCTCAACCTCCTACTCCATATGGACCTGGTCCTCCTAGATCAAGTATATTATTTTTATTTTTACGCATTTTATGTTATTTAAAGTCATTTCCCTATCCACATTTGTTTGCAAAACACTTGCCATGCTCTTAACCACATTTTGACAACATTTGCAGCCCTCTAGCCCTTTCCATGACATTTTTACAGCCATTTTAGTGCTCAAAAGTTCGGGTCACTATTGCCTTCAATGGGGTTCGGGTTGAACCCGAACATCCAGGTGTCCGCTCAACTCTACTTAAACTCCTTCACTGTATTTGCAGCTACCACTTCTGCAGCAAGGCTATTCCATGCATCCACTACTCTCTCAATAAAGTAATACTTCCTGATATTACTTTTAAACCTTTGCCCCTCTAATTTAAAACTATGTCCTCTTGTAGCAGTTTTTCTTCTTTTAAATATTCTCTCCTCTTTTACCTTATTGATTCCCTTTATGTATTTAAAAGTTTCTATCATATCCCCTCTGTCTCGTCTTTCTTCCAAGCTATACATGTTAAGGTCCTTTAATCTTTCCTGGTAAGTTTTATCCTGCAATCCATGTACTAGTTGTCACGGCCAGGCCCATGACCGTGACTTCTTACCGCATGCAGTTGCCGGCGGTTTTGCATGGGTCTTCAACCACGGGTGAGGGCCGCTTGTCTGTGGCCTCACTTGTGGTTGCCGCGGGCAACCAGTGTTGGGGTTTAGCAGCAGAGCAGCCTGAGCGTTGCTAGGCAGCTTGCTGCCCTGGCATGCGGTCACACCTAGCAACCTTTTTGTTAGGTGTGTGTGTTGTGTGCACCGTGTGGTATGTTATTGTGTGCACTTTCCCTTTATGTATGTGTGTTTTCCCTTCTGTGGCATTGGAAGGGTTAACTTCCTTCCCAGTGTGTGTGTGATGTCACTGGGTGTGTCTAACCCTTGGGTGTGGCCACTTTGGCCTATATATACCCTCTCTCCAGCAGGGCTCAGTAGGTTGCTTCAGTCTTGCTAGCTGAGGCAGCCTCCTGTGCTTTCCATTCCTCTGTGAGAGCCACCACTGTGGTCATAGGTTTAAGTTCAGGTTTTATGTCTTATTAACTTTATTTCTAGTTATGTGTGATGTCCGTTTGATGTTTTACATGTGATTTTGTGCAGCTATGGATCTGGGTCCCTGTGTGGGGATGCGTTTGTGATCTGCACCCTGCTTACACAGGGATCCAGTCAGCAAGGCTGTGGCAGGTAGGTGGAACTCTTTGTTCACCTGCCATATCCATAGAGCTGTTTATGTCTCCCCTTTTCCAGCAGCTTGGCCGTTGAGACTCCTGCTCCTCCGTGTCTAGGAGGAGTGGGTTGTCTTACTCAGCTCCTAGTTTAGGGCCATCTTGAGGGCTAGCAGGGACTTCTAGGTTCCGGAGCATGAGCCCACCTACCATCAAGGTTGGCTCATGTAGCTAGGAGTCAGGGTCAGGTTAGGGATGCCTTTAGGAGGTGACCTGCTCCCTAATCCTGTCTTCATGGCCAAGCAGCCATAACATCACCGGGCTCCACACGGCTGAGGATTTCCCCCATCCGCAGCCGTGACACTAGTTTAGTAGCTCTTCTCTGAACTCTATCCAAAGTATAAATATGGTCTCCAGTACTGCGCACAATACTCCAAATGAGGCTCTGTAGAGCGGCATGAGCACCTCCCTCTTTCTACTGGTAATGCCTCTCCCTATACACCCAAGCATTCTGCTAGCATTTCCTGCTGCTCTATGACATTGTCTGCCTACCTTTAAGTCTTCTGAAATAATGACCCCTAAATCCCTTTCCTCATATACTAAGGTTAGGACTATATCACAGATTTTATATTCTGCTCTTGGGTTTTTACGCCCCATGTGCATTATCTTGCACTTATCAACATAAAATTTTAGTTGCCAGATTTTTGACCATTCCTCTAGTTTTCCTAAATCCTTTTCCATTTGGTGTATCCCTCCAGGAACATCAACCCTGTTACATATCTTTCTGCAAAAAGAGACACCTTACCATCGAGGCCTTTGGAAATTTCACTGATAAAAATATTAAACAATATGGGTCCCAGAACAGTTCCCTGAAGTACCCCACTGGTAACAAGACCATGGTCTGAATATACTCCATTGACTACAGCCCTCTGTTGTCTGTCCCTCAGCCACTGCCTAATCCATTCAACAATATGGGAGTCCAAGCACAAAGACTACAATTTATTGATAAGCCTTCTATGTGGGGCAGTATCAAAAGCCTTACTAATGTCTAGATAAGCAATGTCCACTGCACCTCCGCCATCTATGATTTTAGTCACCCAATCAAAAAAATCTATAAGATTAGTTTGACATGATCTCCCTGAAGTAAACCCATGCTGTTTTTCATCTTTCAATCCATGGGATTTTAGATGTTCCACAATACTCTCCTTAAGTATGGTTTCCATTAATTTCCCCACTATTGATGTCAGGCTTACTGGCCTATCGTTGCCCGATTCCTCCCTACTACCTTTCTTGTGAATGGGCACAACATTTGCTAATTTCCAATCTTCTGCGACGATTCCTGTTACCAGTGATTGGTTAAATAAATCTGTTAATGGTTTTGCTAGTTTTCCGCTAAGATCTTTTAATAGCTTTGGGTGTATCCCATCAGGCCCCTGTGACTTATTTGTATTAATTTTAGACAGTTGACTTAGAACCTCTTCCTCTGTAAAGACACATGCATCAAAAGATTCATTAGTCTTCCTTCCTAACTGAGGTCCTTTTCCTTAATTTTCCTTTGTAAAAACTGAACAGAAGTATTCATTGAGGCAGTCAGCTAGTTCTTTATCTTCTTCCATATACCTTCCTTCTTTTGTTTTTAATTTGTTAATTTCTTGTTTTAGTTTCCTTTTTTCATTTATGTATCTGAAGAAAGTTTTATCGCCTTTTTTCCCTGACTGAGCTAATTTCTCTTCTGCCTGTGCTTTAGAAGCTTTTATAACTTGTTTGGCCTCTCTCTGCCTAATCTTATAAATTTGCCTGTCATCCTCATTTTCTTTTTAAATTACTGAATGCTATCTTTTTGTTTTTAATGATTTTGGCCACTTCTGCTAAGTACCACAGTGGTCTCTTCCTTTTTTTGCTTTTACTGACAAGCCTAATGCAATTATCTGTTGCCTTCAATAGTGCCACTTTTAAGTAGTCCCGTTTCTCCTGGACTCCATTGAAACTGTTACAATCTGATAGGGACTCGTATACCACTAATCTAATTTTAGAAAAGTCAGTTTTTCTAAAATCTAAAACTTTTGTTTTTGTGTTGTGTGACTCAGTCACTGTACTTATAGTAAACCACACTGACTGGTGATCACTAGATCCCAAGCTTTCCCCTAAAGTAATATCCGATACCAAATTCCCATTTGTGAATACTAAATCTAAAATGGCCTCCTTCCGGGTTGGCTCCTCATCTACTTGCTGTAGAGATAACCTCAGTAGGGAATTTAGAATATCTGTACTCCTGGCAGAACTAGCTATTTTGGTTTTCCAGTTTACATCAGGAAGATTGAAGTCTTCCATAATGATAACTTCCCCTTTCAATGTCATTTTAGCTATTTCCTCAACTAGTAGATCATCTAATTCTTTGATTTGGCTAGGTCGTCTATATATCATACCTATACGAGTTACCTTATGATTATCAAGCTGCAAGGTAACAAAAAACTGACTCTAAATTGGTCTTGCTAACTTGTATTAAATTCGATTTTATGCTATCTTTCACATACAGGGCCACCCCTCCCCCTTTCTTGCCTTCTCTGTCTTTCCTATAAAGAGAGAACCCTGGTATTGTTATATCCCAGTCATTACTCCCATTGAACCATGTCTCAGTAACAGCCACTAAATCTATATTCTCAGGAGCCATTATAGACTCAAGTTCATTGATCTTATTCCCTAAACTGCGAGCATTTGTAGACAAGACACTGAGCTTGTCATTTCTTAACCTATGTGCTACTGTCATCTTCTGGCATTGTTCCAGGGGGCAGTCGGACTGCTGGATTATCACTCTTTTGCCCCCCTTTCCTAGTTTAAATGCTCCTTAGCAAATACTTTGAAGTGTTCACTGAGGACATTCATTACCTTGAGAGAAAGATGCAAACCATCTTTCTTGTACAGTTCTTTTCCATTCCAACGAGAGCTAACATGAGACACAAAGCCAAACCCTTGGTTCAGACACCATTGACCAAGCCATACATTGAATTCCTTAATGTGCATCTTCCTGTCATGCTGAAGGTTATGCACAGGCAAAACTGCAGAGAATGAAACAGTTGATGCAACCTCCCGTATATCATTTCCAAGTGTGTGAAAAGCTTCCTTCACCTTTGAAACCTCATTGCAAGCCAGATCATTTGTCCCATGATGGACAATAACATCCACCTCCCTTTCCTGCTTTGCTTGCCTAACAATATTATGGATACGTTGTCTATTCCTGCTAGCGGTAGCACCAGGGAGACATCTCACAAAACCATTTTCATCAAACTTCACACCTCTTATGATAGAATCGCCCACCAAAAGCTGCTTACTATCAGTCCTCACATTATCCTTTTTGTATTTGGCTGCAGTCTTGCATACTTTAGGTATGGGAGATGATTGTTCCTCACCCACTGTGCCTGAGCCATCCTCCATGTTGCTCTTGCGCTCTGAAAGTGCTGCATATGAATTATGGAGAGCCACAGACTGTGGGACATGTCCTCTATCAACAACTCTCAGTTTACCAGAACCTACAGTAACCCATCTTCCATTTCTAGGGTGCCTCTGTGGCAGTGGATTTGCAACATTCCCAGCCTGAGTTTGTTTAACAGTTAATTGACAAATCTCAGATTTCAAAAATGCAATTTCCTTCTGCATTATGGAGAGCTGTCTACAGATCAGATAGCATCCAAACCTCCGAAGAGTGGAACCTGAAATAAAAGCATAACAAATGTGTATAAAATGTATCTGCCCACTCGCGCTACCGTGGCCACTTGACACTCCTCACCTGTAAGGGAATCGCTGCCAGGTTCCCAAGCACAGTCTGCTGCTTGGACTGGTAAAATCTGAACACACGTATATAAAAGGAGTCTGGTTTTTTAAACAAACAGAGTGGGAACCTGCGCTGATTATGGTGTAGTCAAGGGTATAGAAACACAAAAATATAGTTGTATGGATTGGTACCTTATATAAGAGCGATCTATGCGTGGAAGATCCTCCTTGTTATTGCAAAAACTTTCCAACGCGTTTCTGAGCCAGTCGGGCTCCCTGACGAAGGAGCCCAACTGGCTAAGAAATGCGTCGGATAGTTTTTGTCCCCTGAAGGCATCCATACAGAGTGTGGTGCGGTGACGTCACACGCCGAAATTCCCGGACTTCAAACTGGTGGTTCCCTCGCACAAGTTATTTGCTGCCGGCCGGAGCATCACTCGCGCTAGAAGGTTGAACCAGAAGCCATCCGGACACCAGCTTCCCTGAAATAACAAGGAGGATCTTCCATGCATAGATCGCTCTTCTATAAGGTACCAATCCATACAACTTTACAGGGAGTGCAGAATTATTAGGCAAATGAGTATTTTGACCACATCATCCTCTCTATGCATGTTGTCTTACTCCAAGCTGTATAGGCTCGAAAGCCTACTACCAATTAAGCATATTAGGTGATATGCATCTCTGTAATGAGAAGGGGTGTGGTCTAATGACATCAACACCCTATATTAGGTGTGCATAATTATTAGGCAACTTCCTTTCCTTTGGCAAAATGGGTCAAAAGAAGGACTTGACAGGCTCAGAAAAGTCAAAAATAGTGAGATATCTTGCAGAGGGATGCAGCACTCTTAAAATTGCAAAGCTTCTGAAGCGTGATCATCGAACAATCAAGCGTTTCATTCAAAATAGTCAACAGGGTCGCAAGAAGCGTGTGGAAAAACCAAGGCGCAAAATAACTGTCCATGAACTGAGAAAAGTCAAGCGTGCAGCTGCCAAGATGCCACTTGCCACCAGTTTGTCTATATTTCAGAGCTGCAACATCACTGGAGTGCCCAAAAGCACAAGGTGTGCAATACTCAGAGACATGGCCAAGGTAAGAAAGGGTGAAAGACGACCACCACTGAACAAGACACACAAGCTGAAACGTCAAGACTGGGCCAAGAAATATCTCAAGACTGATTTTTCTAACGTTTTATGGACTGATGAAATGAGAGTGAGTCTTGATGGGCCAGATGGATGGGCCCGTGGCTGGATTGGTAAAGGGCAGAGAGCTCCAGTCCGACTCAGACACCAGCAAGGTGGAGGTGGAGTACTGGTTTGGGCTGGTATCATCAAAGATGAGCTTGTGGGGCCTTTTCGGGTTGAGGATGGAGTCAAGCTCAACTCCCAGTCCTACTGCCAGTTTCTGGAAGACACCTTCTTCAAGCAGTGGTACAGGAAGAAGTCTGCATCCTTCAAGAAAAACATGATTTTCATGCAGGACAATGCTCCATCACACGCGTCCAAGTACTCCACAGCGTGGCTGGCAAGAAAGGGTATAAAAGAAGAAAATCTAATGACATGGCCTCCTTGTTCACCTGATCTGAACCCCATTGAGAACCTGTGGTCCATCATCAAATGTGAGATTTACAAGGAGGGAAAACAGTACACCTCTCTGAACAGTGTCTGGGAGGCTGTAGTTGCTGATGCACGCAATGTTGATGGTGAACAGATCAAAACACTGACAGAATCCATGGATGGCAGGCTTTTGAGTGTCCTTGCAAAGAAAGGTGGCTATATTGGTCACTGATTTGTTTTTGTTTTGTTTTTGAATGTCAGAAATGTATATTTGTGAATGTTGAGATGTTATATTGGTTTCACTGGTAAAAATAAATAATTGAAATGGGTATATATTTGTTTTTTGTTATGTTGCCTAATAATTATGCACAGTAATAGTCACCTGCACACACAGATATCCCCCTAAAATAGCTAAAACTAAAAACAAACTAAGAACTACTTCCAAAAATATTCAGCTTTGATATTAATGAGTTTTTTTGGGTTCATTGAGAACATGGTTGTTGTTCAATAATAAAATGAATCCTCAAAAATACAACTTGCCTAATAATTTTGCACTCCCTGTATATTTGTGTTTCTATACCCTTGACTACACCGTAATCAGCGCAGGTTCCCACTGTGGTTGTTTCAAAAACCAGACTCCTTTTATAAAAGCATAACAATTCCTGCACAGAACCAGGTCTACCATTTTAAAGAGGGGAAAGATTTTAAACAAACAAATCTTACTTTTTTAGATTGTATCCACCTCCAGATTACCTCCTGAGTATCTCCTGAATATCTCAGATGCACCTATAAATGCAGCCTTTGAGAATGCAGCAACATTATTCCTTCCTGCTCAAGTTGCTTGTGGGCCAATGACTCATTGACCCACAAGAAAGAAGCAGGGAGGAATCATGTCTTCAGATGTTAAAAAATGACGAATATTCGATATAGCGAATATATAGCACTATATTCGAAATATTCGCGAATTAGCGAAGTTGCGATATTCGTGATTAATATTCGCTATTCGAATATTCGTTCTCAACACTAGTTGTCATACTGAAAGATAAAGTTCCTCTTCATGTTCAGCTTTCTAGCAGAAGCCTGAAGGTTTTGTGCCAATATTGACTGGTATTTGGAACTGTTCATAATTCCCTTTAGCTTAAATAAGACCCCAGTTCCAGCTGAAGAAAAACAGCCCCAAAGCATGATGTTGCCACCACCATGCTTCACTGTGGGTATGGTGTTCTTTTGGTGATGTGCAGTGTTGTTTTTGGGCCAAACATATCTTTTGGAATTATGGCCAAAAAGTTAAACTTTGGTTTCATCAGACGATAACACTTTTTCCCACATGCTTTTGGGAGACTTCAGATGTGTTTGTGCAAAATGTAGCCTGGATTGGATGTTTTTC
Source organism: Bufo bufo (assembly GCF_905171765.1). Classification (NCBI taxonomy): domain Eukaryota; kingdom Metazoa; phylum Chordata; class Amphibia; order Anura; family Bufonidae; genus Bufo; species Bufo bufo. The sequence goes on from NC_053392.1 coordinate 243,858,718, forward strand.
TTCATAAGAAAAGGCTTTCGTCTTGCCACTCTACCCCATAGCCCAGATATATGAATAATATGGGATTGTTGTCACATGTACCACACAGCCAGTACTTGCCAGATATTCCTGCAGCTCCTTTAATGTTGCTGTAGGCCTCTTCGTAGCCTCCCAGATCAGTTTTCTTCTCGTCTTTTCATCAATTTTGGAGGGACGTCCAGTTCTTGGTAATGTCACTGTTCCATATTTTCTCCACTTGATGATGACTGTCTTCACTGTTTTCCATGGTATATCTAATGCCTTGGAAATTCTTTTGTACCCTTCTCCTGACTGATACCTTTTAACAATGAGATCCCTCTAATGCTTTGGAAGCTCTCTGTGGACCATGGCTTTTGCTGTGGGATGTGACTAAGGAAATTTCCGGAAAGACCAACTAGAGCAGCTGAACTTTATTTGGGATTAATCAGAGGCACTTTAAATGATGCCAGGTGTATGCTGACTCCTATTTAACATGATTTTGAATGTGATTGCTTAATTCTGAACACAGCTACATCCCCAGTTATAAGAGGGTGTGCACACTTATGCAACCACATTATTTTAGTTTTTTTTTGTTTTCTTCCCTCCACCTAAAAGATTTCAGTTTGTTTTTCAATTGAGTGGTACAGTTTATAGGTCACATTAAAGGTGGAAAAAGTTCTGAAATGATTTATCTTTGTCTCATTTTTTTTACATCACAGAAACCTGACATTTTAACAGTGGTGTGTAGACTTTTTATATCCACTGTAACTGCTTCCACAAAATACTGATTGAGGGCTGCAATATACCTGTTTGCACAAAATACTGATTAAGAGGTTCAATATACCTGTTTCCACCAAATATTGATTGAGGGCTGCAATATACCTGCTTCCACAAAATATGATTAAGGGGATTGATATAACTGCTTTCACAAAATATTGATTGAGGGCTGCGATATACCTGCTTTCACAAAATACTGATTAAGGGGTTCGATATACCTGCTTCTACAAAATATTGACTGAGGCTTGCGATATACCTGTTTCAACAAAATACTGATTAAGGGGTTTGATATACCTGTTTCCACCAAATATTGATTGAGGACTGCAATATACCTGCTTCCACAAAATACTGATTAAGGGGTTTGATATACCTTTTTCCACCAAATATTGATTGAGGCCTTCGATATACCTGCTTCCACAAAGTACTGATTAAGGGGTTTGATAAAACTGCTTCCACAATATACTGGTTGAGGGCTGCGATATACCTGCTTCCACAAAATACTAATTAAGGGGTTTGATATACTTTTTTCCACAAAATACTGATTGAGGGCTGCGATATACCTGTTTTCACAAAATACTGATTAAGGGGTTTGATATACCTGTTTCCACCAAATATTGATTGAGGACTGCGATATACCTGCTTCCACAAAATACTGATTAAGGGGTTCGATATACCTTTTTCCACCAAATATTGATTGAGGCCTTCGATATAACTGCTTCCACAAAGTACTGATTAAGGGGTTTGATAAAACTGCTTCCACAATATACTGATTGAGGGCTGCGATATACCTGCTTCCACAAAATACTGATTAAGGGGTTTGATATACTTTTTTCCACAAAATACTGATTGAGGGCTGCGATATACCTGTTTTCACAAAATACTGATTAAGGGGTTCGATATACCTGTTTCCGCCAAATATTGATTGAGGCCTGCGATATACCTGCTTCCACAAAATACTGATTAAGGGGTTTGATATACCTGTTTCTACCAAATATTGATTAAGGCCTGCGATATACCTGCTTCCACAAAATACCGATTAAGGGGTTCGATATACCTGTTTCCACCATATATTGATTGAGGCTTACGATATACCTGCTTCCACAAAATACTGATTAAGGGTTTTGAATCTTTGATATAACTGCTTCCACAAAATACTGATTGAGGGCTGTGATATACCTGCTTCCACAAAATACTGATTAAAGGGTTCGATATATCTGTTTCTACCAAATATTGATTGAGGGCTGCGATATACCTGCTTCCACAAAATAATAATTAAGGGGTTTGATATAACTACTTCCACAAAATACTGATTGAGGGCTGCGATATACCTGCTTCCACAAAATACTGATTAAGGGGTTTGATATACCTGTTTTCACAAAATACTGATTGAGGGCTGCGATATGCCTGCTTCCACAAATACTGCTCTTCTCTAGGGACTTAGGCACAGGGTCATTTTAACCACCTCAGCTCCCCTAGCTTAAACACCCTTAATGACCAGGCCACTTTTTACACGTCTGCACTACACTATTTTCACCGTTTATTGCTCGGTCATGCAACTTACCACCCAAATGAATTTTACCTCCTTTTCTTCTCACTAATAGAGCTTTCATTTGGTGGTATTTCATTGCTGCTGACATTTTTACTTTTTTTGTTATTAATCGAAATTTACTGATTTTTTTGCAAAAAAATGTCATTTTTCACTTTCAGTTGTAAAATTTTTCAAAAAAAAAGACATCCATATATAAATTTTTCTCTAAATTTATTGTTCTACATGTCTTTGATAAAAAAAAAATGGTTTGGGTAAAAGCTATAGCGTTTACAAACTATGGTACAAAAATGTGAATTTCCGCTTTTTGAAGCAGCTCTGACTTTCTGAGCACCTGTCATGTGTCCTGAGGTTCTACAATGCCCAGACAGTAGAAAACCCCCACAAATGACCCCATTTCGGAAAGTAGACACCCTAAGGTATTCGCTGATGGGCATAGTGAGTTCATAGAACTTTTTATTTTTTGTCACAAGTTAGCGGAAAATGATGATTTTTTTTTTCCTTACAAAGTCTCATATTCCACTAACTTGTGACAAAAAATAAAAACTTCCATGAACTCACTATGCCCATCACGAAATACCTTGGGGTGTCTTCTTTCCAAAATGGGGTCACTTGTGGGGTACTTATACTGCCCTGGCAATTTAGGGGCCCTAATGTGTGGGAAGTAGTTTGAAATCAAAATATGTAAAAAATGACCTGTGAAATCCTAAAGGTGCTCTTTGGAATGTGGGCCCCTTTGCCCACCAAGGCTGCAAAAAAGTGTCACACATCTGGTATTGCCATACTCAGGAGAAGTTGGGCAATGTGTTTTGGGGTGTCATTTTACATATACCCATGCTGGGTGAGATAAATATCTCGGTCAAATGCCAACTTTGTATAAAAAAAATGGGAAAAGTTGTCTTTTGCCGAGATATTTCTCTCACCCAGCATGGGTATATGTAAAATGACACCCCAAAACACATTTCCCAACTTCTCCTGAGCACGGCGATACCAGATGTGTGACACTTTTTTGCAGCCTAGGTGGGCAAATGGGCCCACATTCCAAAGAGCACCTTTAGGATTTAACAGGTCATTTTTTACACATTTTGATTTCAAAACTACTTCCCACACATTAAGGCCCCTAAATTGCCAGAGCAGTATAACTACCCCACAAGTGACCCCATTTTGGAAAGAAGACACCCCAAGGTATTTTGTGATGGGCATAGTGAGTTCATGGAAGTTTTTATTTTTTGTCACAAGTTAGTGGAATATGAGACTTTGTAAGAAAAATAAAATAAAAATAAAAATCATTATTTTCCGCTAACTTGTGACAAAAAATAAAAAATTCTAGGAACTCGCCATGCCCCTCACGGAATACCTTGGGGTGTCTTCTTTCCAAAATGGTCAAAAGGGTCACTTGTGGGGTAGTTATACTGCCCTGGAAATTTAGAAGCCCTAATGTGTGGGAAGTAGTTTGAAATCAAAATGTGTAAAAAATGACCTGTGAAATCCTAAAGGTGCTCTTTGGAATGTGGGCCCCTTTGCGCATCTAGGCTGCAAAAAAGTGTCACACATGTGGTACCTCCGTACTCAGGAGAAGTTGGGCAATGTGTTTTGGGGTGTCATTTTACATATACCCATGCTGGGTGAGAGAAATATCTCGGCAAAAGACAACTTTTCCAATTTATTTATACAAGTTGGCATTTGACCAAGATATTTATCTCACCCAGCATGGGTATATGTAAAATGACACCCCAAAACACATTGCCCAACTTCTCCTGAGTACGGAGATACCACATGTGTGACACTTTTTTGCAGCCTAGATGCGCAAAAGGGCCCAAATTCCTTTTATGAGGGCATTTTTAGACATTTGGATCCCAGACTTCTTCTCACGCTTTAGGGCCCCTAAAATGCCAAGGCAGTATAAATACCCCACATGTGACCCCATTTTGGAAATAAGACACCCCAAGGTATTCAATGAGGGGCATGGCGAGTTCATCGAATTATTTTTTTTTTGTCCCAAGTTAGCGGAAATTGATTTTTTTTTTGTTTTTTCTCACAAAGTCTCCCTTTCCGCTAACTTGGGACAAAAATTTCAATCTTTCATGGACTCAATATGCCCCTCACGGAATACCTTGGGGTGTCTTCTTTCCGAAATGGGGTCACATGTGGGGTATTTATACTGCCCTGGCATTTTAGGGGCCCTAAAGCGTGAGAAGAAGTCTGGAATATAAATGTCTAAAAAATTTTACACATTTGGATTCTGTGAGGGGTATGGTGAGTTCATGTGAGATTTTATTTTTTGACACAAGTTAGTGGAATATGAGACTTTGTAAGAAAAAAAAACAAAAAAAAAAAATCAATTTCAGCTAACTTGGGCCAAAAAAATGTCTGAATGGAGCCTTACAGGGGAGTGATCAATGACAGGGGGGTGATCAATGACAGGGGGGTGATCAGGAAGTCTATATGGGGTGATCACCCCCCTGTCATTGATCACCCCCCTGTAAGGCTCCATTCAGACGTCCGTATGTGTTTTCCGGATCCGATCCATGTATCCGTGGATCCGTAAAAAACATACGGACGTCTGAATGGAGACTTACAGGGGGGTGATCAATGACAGGAGGGTGATCAGGGAGTCTATATGGGGTGATCACCCCCCTGTCATTGATCACCCCACTGTAAGGCTCCATTCAGACGTCCGTATGTGTTTTGCGGATCCGATCCATGTATCCGTGGATCCGTAAAAAACATATGGACGCCTGAATGGAGCCTTTCAGGGGGGTGATCAATGACGGGGGGTGATCAATGACAGGGGGGTGACAGGGAGTCTATATGGGGTGATCACCCCCCGTCATTGATCACCCCCCTGTAAGGGTCCATTCAGATGTCCGTATGTGTTTTGCGGGTCCGATCCATGTATCCGTGGATCCGTAAAAAACATACGGACGTCTGAATGGAGCCTTACAGGGGGGTGATCAATGACAGTGGGGTGATCAATGACAGGGGGGTGATCAGGGAGTCTATATGGGGTGATCAGGGGTTAATAAGGGGTTAATAAGTGACAGGGGGGGTGTAGTGTAGTGGTGTTTGGTGCTACTTATTACTGAGCTGCCTGTGTCCTCTGGTGGTCGATCCAAGCAAAAGGGACCACCAGAGGACCAGGTAGCAGGTATATTAGACGCTGTTATCAAAACAGCATCTAATATACCTGTTAGGGGAACGATCGCCGCTGGCAGGCTGTAGATCCACTCGCTCACCTTCCGATCCTGTGAACGCGCGCGCCTGTGTGCGCGCGTTTACAGAAAATCTTGCGTCTCGCGAGATGACGCATAGATGCGTGACTCTGCCTGCAGCTGCTGCCTCTGGAACGCGATCCTGCATTAGGCGGTCCGGAGGCGGTTAAAAATGATAGGCAAAGGAAGAGGCAGGCCGTTCCGCAGAGGTGTTAGGGGTCGGGCAGTTTGCAGCAGGTGGAGCCTAAATGGCAAGTTGGAGAAAGCACGTGCAATTACTTCAAAGTGCGCATCAGAGTTGGTTGAGAGGCTCACTCACCCTTCTGCACTCTTCTCATCCTCTGTATCTGCACCCTCCTCACTCTCTGCTATGTGCACCCCCAAATACACCACCATTACCACCACCATAGCCCCTCCACAAGAGTCAGAGGAATTATTTTTCCATCCATTCCCAGACCTTGCCGATGAGCAGCCATTCTTGACATCGGATGAGGAGGTAGCAACGCCTGCAACCGAGCGGTCTGACGACAGTACCCAGATCAGCCCAGGGAGGGAGCTCCCTGCTGTTGCTGTCTACTCCGAGATCTCAAATGTCAGTTGTGGTGAAGGTGTCGACGATGACGTGTCGATGGATGTCACATGGGTTCCCACAAGAGAGGAAGAGGAGGGGAGTTCAGAGGGAGAGACGATGCACTGTCACTTCTGGCGCTCCCAGGACCCTGGCAAATGGCTCTGCAGTGTGTTTTTTTTAACTTGTCAGCTGCTGACAATAGTGTTGCCATATGCAGCCTGTGCTGTCAACGTATAAGTTGCGGTAAGCCTAACACTCAGCTAGGGACGACTGCCTTAAGAAGGCACTTGGTTTCCCATAACCGAGCCCAGTGGGAGCAGTGCCATCACAACCCACAAAGCCACACTCCCGATGCTCCATGTCCTGCATCTTCTCCTCCTCCTCTTTCCTCCCATTTGTCCTCCACTCCACCTTCCACCATGCCGTTGTCGCGTTCATCTGGCAGAAGGCAGGCTTCTGTGGCCTAAATTTTCGAGCGTAAAAAGTTGATGACGCCGGATAACCCTCTTGCCCAATGGCTGACCACAGGCTTGTCGGAACTGCTAGCCCGCCAACTACTGCCATATAAACTGGTGGACTCCAGAAATTTGTGGCCATTGGCACACCACAATGGAAGGTCCCTGAAAGGAAATATTTCTCCCAGAAGGGTATCCAAGATCTATATGGCCACATTCAGCGGCCTAGTGAATATTATCTCTGGCACACAGTGTCGGTGCCAGGATACATCTGACCACAGACACCTGGTCTACCCAAACATGGGCAGGGAAGGTACATAACTTTTACTGCCCACTGGCGTGAACTTCTGGACGGCCATCAAGCATGTAACCCGTGGCTCCCGTGTGGATTTGGTATTATCACCAACGATTGCATGTAGGTCTGTCTCTTCTTTTCCTCCTCTTACTCCATCTTCCGTCTCCTCCTCGGCTGACTCCTACTTTTCCACTGCCACACCGCCTATTCCACTGCGCCCCCCAAGCTCCCCAGAACTATTCGACGTCCTGTCATGGGTAGTAAGGGCGGAAGGAAAAGACCAACAAAGGGAACCACAACTAAACAACAGACTAGGGCCCCCCAAAACCTAGGGAATAAAGAGGTCCCCCTCCTAACATTCCCTGATTACTCTCCCTAGCTGCTACACCCACATGTGCAAATCTCAATGGCAGAAATGCACATGCACTGTAACCTGAGACTGCTGAAACACTGCACCAAAGCCTCAGCTTAGAGAACAGTGAAAGAGGCAACCGGCTACTTCTAAACTGAAGGACCTAGTGTCTCCCTTAGGCCCTAGTCAGGACAGACACACCAAGAAAAGGGAAAGGGACTTAGCTTGAGATGTAACTGGAACAGGAGAACCCCACACAAGCAGAGCACTCCCACAGACGAGCTATCAGTGCAGGGAAACAAGTGAGAGGCGGAACATATAAAGAGCCACCTGACTGATAATGAGCAGCATCTGCGAAGGGTGGAAACCTGTCAGCAACAATGAAAACCAGAGAGATCTGTCAAATAGACTCCTTAATCTTCTGTTGTCTTGAGGGTGTCAAGAGCCACGCCTGAACTCCGTTATACCCAGGGTCAGGAAGTCGCAGCGGGTGGCTGCGCACTCTATGTAGAAAGATAGTGCTGTTTTCTTTTATGGTATGCTTTCTGGGTTTGCCCTTGCACCCCTTTTTGGCTCACTCAGGGATCCGTAGCTCCTTCTCCTCCAGCTGTTTCATGTCCAGCACTCCCAACCTCCTCTATATTCCCCTCTCCCACTTCTCTGGTTGCCAGATATAGAGGCTTCCTGCCCTGGACTTCTATACTGACCCACTGGAGCTGTGTAGCTGTGTTCCCTGGTTGTTGTTCCAGAACGTTACCCTCCGGATCCCTGTTGGGCCTTTGTGGTCTGCTGTTGTCGCCCACTTGGGATTATATGTTTGTCTGTATTGTCTGTCCTCTCCTTGGTGTTTTCCTCTTAGTGTCTGTGGTGCGGACTAGTGATCCCACCGCCCCGTTCACTACATAGGGCTCACCTTAGGGAAAGCCAGGGTTTAGGCACGTGATCGGCGTACGGGTGAGGAACCCGTCTAGGGACGTCAGGGCAGTCAGGTGCCAGCCGCAAGGTGAGTCAGGGGTCACCACCTTTCCCTCTCCCTTGGACAGGGCCTTCCCATTTCCCTTCCTTTGCGTGACGCCGGTCATTACATCTGTCTATTTGAACTTCTAAGATCTCTCCCAGGGCCGCCGGTGACACGTCCCAGGTGAGAAGTTGCCATTCTGTGCTGTGGCTGTTGTGCCTGGAAGCCAAGAGCTACACCGGTCCTGCACTCCTTTCAGCTCTGCAGTCACAGGCCGATCAGTGGCTAACCCTGCTCAATTTGACAGTTGGTAAAGCGGTGTGCCAATCTGCTGAGTGCGCTGATAAAGGGCAAAATGACACATGTGCCGTGCATGGCACACATCCTGAACTTAGTCGTGCACCGTTTTGTTGCCAAATACCCCGGGGTCCAGGACATTTTGCGGCAGGCCAGGAAAATCTCTGGCTATTTTAGAAGATCATACATGGCCATGGCAAGCCTTGCTAACATTCAGCTGTGACACCACTTGCCTGTCAGATGTCTGATTTGTGACAGCCCGACGCGCTGGAACTCCACCTTGTATATGCTTGATAGGCTTCTCCAGCAGCAACGTGCTGTTAACAACTACCTGTACGGACTCTACAGCAGGACAGGTTCTGGGAGCTTGGTTTCTTTTCACCGCGCCAGTGGCTGCTCATGCGCGACACATGCATACTTCTCCGGCCATTTGATGAGATCACCAAACTGAGTCAGTCGCAGCCAGGGAGCCATTAGTGACATCGTACCTTACGCTTCTTTCTGGAGCGTTCATTGCGTCGTGTCATTGATCAAGCCGTCGAGGAGCAGAAAGATGAGGAAGTTGCAATGCTGAATGAATTCCCAGGGGGTGCTATTACTGACAAGGAGGTGGCTGGGGCGAGGAGGAGGAGGAGCAAGAATAGCAGGCTTTGAGTATACTTTAAACTTTTCAGGGATCCCTGGTGTTGTCTGGAGGGAGGAGACCAAGGACGACATTCTCCTGGGTGATGAGCAGGAGCCAGGGCGCTCCACCGCTTCCAATTTAGTGCAAATGGGTGCCTTCATGCTCCAGTGTTTGAAGATGGACCCCCGTATAAAAAGCATAAAGGGGAAGGACCATTACTGGGTGGCAACATTCTTAGACCCCCGGTACAAACACAAAAAGGAGGACATGTTACCAGTAGAGTTGAGCGAACACCTGGATGTTCGGGTTCGAGAAGTTCGGCCGAACTTCCCGGAAATGTTCGGGTTCGGGATCCGAACCCGACCCGAACTTCGTCCCAAACCCCATTGAAGTCAATGGGGACCCGAACTTTTGGGCACTAAAAAGGCTGTAAAACAGCCCAGGAAAGAGCTAGAGGGCTGCAAAGGGCAGCAACATGTAGGTAAATCCCCTGCAAACAAATGTGGATAGGGAAATGAATTAAAATTAAAATTAAAAAAATTAAAATTAACCAATATCAATTGGACAGAGGTCCCATAGCAGAGAATCTGGCTTCACGTCAGCAGAGAATCAGTCTCTTCATGCCATAGCAAAGAATCTGACTTCATGTCAGCAGAAAATCAGTCTCTTCATGCCAAAGCAGAGAATCTGGCTTCATGTCAGCACAGAATCAGTCTTCATGTCATAGCAGAGAATCAGGCTTCACGTCACCCACCAATGGAACAGGCCAGTGTCACACATTTAGGCCCCGGCACCCAGACAGAGGAGAGAGGTCCCGTAACAGAGAATCTGGCCTTATGTCAGCGCAGAATCAGTCTTCATGTCATAGCAGAGAATCAGGCATCACGTCACCCACCACTGGAACAGGCCACTGTCACATATTTACTCCCAGGCACCCAGGCAGAGGAGAGAGGTCCCGTAACAGAGAATCTGGCCTTATGTCAGCACAGAATCAGGTCTTCATGTCATAGCAGAGAATCAGGCTTCACGTCACCCACCCACTGGAACAGGCCACTGTCACATATTTAGGCCCAGACACCCAGGCAGAGGTGAGAGGTCCCGTAACAGAGAATCTGGCCTTATGCTCAGCGCAGAATCAGTCTTCATGTCATAGCAGAGAATCAGGCTTCACGTCACCCACCACTGGAACAGGCCACTGTCACATATTTAGGCCCCAGGCACCCAGGCAGAGAAGAGAGGTCCCGTAACAGAGAATCTGGCCTTATGTCAGCGCAGAATCAGTCTTCATGTCATAGCAGAGAATCAGGCTTCACGTCACCCACCACTGGAACAGGCCAGTGTCACACATTTAGGCCCCGGCACCCAGACAGAGGAGAGAGGTCCCGTAACAGAGAATCTGGCCTTATGTCAGCGCAGAATCAGTCTTCATGTCATAGCAGAGAATCAGGCTTCACGTCACCCACCACTGGAACAGGCCACTGTAACATATTTAGGCCCAGGCACCCAGGCAGAGGAGAGATGTCCCGTAAGAGAGAATCTGGCCTTATGTCAGCGCAGAATCAGTCTTCATGTCATAGCAGAGAATCAGGCTTCACGTCACCCACCACTGGAACAGGCCACTGTCACACATTTAGGCCCCGGCACCCAGACAGAGGAGAGAGGTCTCGTAACAGAGAATCTGGCCTTATGTCAGCGCAGAATCAGTCTTCATGTCATAGCAGAGAATCAGGCTTCATGTCACCCACCACTGGAACAGGCCACTGTCACATATTTAGGCCCAGGCACGCAGGCAGAGGAGAGAGGTCCCGTAACAGAGAATCTGGCCTTATGTCAGCACAGAATCAGTCTTCATGTCATAGCAGAGAATCAGGCTTCACGTCACCCACCACTGGAACAGGCCACTGTCACACATTTAGGCCCCGGCATCCAGACAGAGGAGAGAGGTCCCCGTAACAGAGAATCTGGCCTTATGTCAGCGCAGAATCAGTCTTCATGTCATAGCAGAGAATCAGGCTTCACGTCACCCACCACTGGAACAGGCCACTGTCACATATTTAGGCCCAGGCACCCAGGCAGAGGAGAGAGGTCCCGTAACAGAGAATCTGGCCTTATGTCAGCACAGAATCAGTCTTCATGTCATAGCAGAGAATCAGGCTTCACATCACCCACCACTGGAACAGGGCCACTGTCACACATTTAGGCCCCGGCACCCAGGCAGAGGAGAGAGGTCCCGTAACAGAGAATCTGGCCTTATGTCAGCGCAGAATCAGTCTTCATGATCATAGCAGAGAATCAGGCTTCACGTCACCCACCACTGGAACAGGCCACTGTAACATATTTAGGCCCAGGCACCCCAGGCAGAGGAGAGAGGTCCCGTAACAGAGAATCTGGGCCTTATGTCAGCGCAGAATCAGTCTTCATGTCATAGCCAGAGAATCAGGCTTCACGTCACCCACCACTGGAACAGGCCACTGTCACACATTTAGGCCCTGGCACCCAGACAGAGGAGAGGTTCATTCAACTTTGGGTTGCCCCGCAATATAATGGTAAAATGAAAATAAAAATAGGATTGAATGAGGAAGTGCCCTGGAGTAGAATAATATATTGTTAAGGGGAGGTAGTTAATATCTAATCTGCACAAGGGATGGACAGGTCCTGTGGGATCCATGCCTGGTTCATTTTTATGAACGTCAGCTTGGCCACATTGGCTGTAGACAGGCGGCTGCGTTTGTCTGTAATGACGCCCCCTGCCGTGCTGAATACACGTTCAGACAAAACGCTGGCCGAGGGCAGGCCAACACCTCCAAGGCATAAAAGGCTAGCTCTGGCCACGTGGACAATTTGGAGACCCAGAAATTGAATGGGGCCGAACCATCAGTCAGTACGTGGAGGGGTGTGCACAGGTACTGTTCCACCATGTTAGTGAAATGTTGCCTCCTGCTAACACGTTCCGTATCAGGTGGTGATGCAGTTAGCTGTGGCGTAGTGACAAAACTTTTCCACATCTCTGCCATGCTAACCCTGCCCTCAGAGGAGCTGGCCGTGACACAGCTGCGTTGGCAACCTCTTGCTCCTCCTATGCCTTCGCCTTGGCCTTCCACTGGTTCCCCTGTGACATTTGGGAATGCTCTCAGTAGCGCGTCTACCAACGTGCGCTTGTACTCGCGCATCTTCCTATCACGCTCCAGTGTAGGAAGTAAGGTGGGCACATTGTCTTTGTACCGGGGATCCAGCAGGGTGGCAACCCAGTAGTCCGCACACGTTAAAATTTGGGCAACTCTGCTGTCGTTGCGCAGGCACTGCAGCATGTAGTCGCTCATGTGTGTCAGGCTGCCCAGAGGTAAGGAGAAGCTGTCCTCTGTGGGAGGCGTATCGTCATCGTCCTGTGTTTCCCCCCAGCCAAGCACCAGTGATGGGCCCGAGCTGCTTTGGGTGCCACCCCGCTGTGAACATGCTTCATCCTTATCCTCCTCCACCTCCTTCTCATCCTCATCCTCCTCGTCCTCCAGTAGTGGGCCCTTGTCTGGCCACATTTGTACCTGGCCTCTGCTGTTGCAAAAAACCTCCCTCTGAGTCACTTCGAAGAGACTGGCCTGAAAGTGCTAAAAATGACCCCTCTTCCTCCTCTTCCTCCTGGGCCACCTCCTCTTCCATCATCGCCCTAAGTGTTTTCTCAAGGAGACATAGAAGTGGTATTGTAACGCTGATAACGGCGTCATCGCCACTGGCCATGTTGGTGGAGTACTCGAAACAGCGCAACAGGGCACACAGGTCTCGCATGGAGGCCCAGTCATTGGTGGTGAAGTGGTGCTGTTCTGCAGTGCGACTGACCCGTGCGTGCAGCAGCTGAAACTCCACTATGGCCTGCTGCTGCTCGCACAGTCTGTCCAGCATGTGCAAGGTGGAGTTCCACCTGGTGGGCACATCGCATATGAGGCGGTGAGCGGGAAGGCTGAAGTTACGCTGTAGCGCAGACAGGCGTGCAGCAGCAGGGTGTGAACGCTGGAAGCGCGAACAGACGGCCCGCACTTTATGCAGCAGCTCTGACATGTCGGGGTATTTGCGAATGAACTTCTGCACCACCAAATTCAGCACATGCGCCAGGCAAGGGATGTGCGTCAAACCGGCTAGTCCCAGAGCTGCAACGAGATTTCGCCCATTATTGCACACCACCAGGCCGGGCTTGAGGCTCACCGGCAGCAACCACTCGTCGGTCTGTTTTTCTATACCCCGCCACAACTCCTGTGCGGTGTGGGGCCTGTCCCCCAAACATATGAGTTTCAGAATGGCCTGCTGACGTTTACCCCGGGCTGTGCTGAAGTTGGTGGTGAAGGCGTGTGGCTGACTGGATGAGCAGGTGGAAGAAGAGGAGGAGGAAGCTGAGTAGGAGGAGGAGGAGACAGGAGGCAAAGAATGTTGCCCTGCGATCCTTGGCGGCGGAAGGACGTGCGCCAAACAGCTCTCCGCCTGGGGCCCAGCCGCCACTACATTTACCCAGTGTGCAGTTAGGGAGATATAGCGTCCCTGGCCGTGCTTACTGGTCCACGTATCTGTGGTTAGGTGGACCTTGCCACAGATGGCGTTGCGCAGTGCACACTTGATTTTATCGGACACTTGGAGAAGTAGTGGCGGCTGGGAACAACATACTGTGGGACAGCAAGCGACATGACCTGTTTGAAGCTATCTGTGTCCACCAGCCTAAATGACAGCATTTCATAGGCCAGTAGTTTAGAAATGCTGGCATTCAGGGCCAGGGATCGAGGGTGGCTAGGTGGGAATTTACGCTTTCTCTCAAATGTTTGTGAGATGGAGACCTGAACGCTGCCGTGTGACATGGTTGAGATGCTTGGTGACGCAGGTGGTAGTGTTGGTGGTACATCCTCTGTTTGCTGGGCGGCAGGTGGCAACGTTCCTCCAGAGGCGGAGGAAGAGGCCGAGGCGGCGGCAGCAGCAGAAGAGGCCGAGGCGGCAGCAGCAGAAGAGGTAGCAGGGGGAGCCTGAGTGACTTCTTTGTTTTTAAGGTATTTACTCCACTGCAGTTCATGCTTTGCATGCAGGTGCCTGGTCATGCAGGTTGTGCTAAGGTTCAGAACGTTAATGCCTCGCTTCAGGCTCTGATGGCACAGCGTGCAAACCACTCGGGTCTTGTGTTCAGCACATTGTTTAAAGAAGTGCCATGCCAGGGAACTCCTTGAAGCTGCCTTTGGGGTGCTCGGTCCCAGATGGCGGCGGTCAGTAGCAGGCGGAGTCTCTTGGCGGCGGGTGTTCTGATTTTGCCCACTGCTCCCTCTTTTGCTACGCTGTTGGCTCGGTCTCACCACTGCCTCTTCCTCCGAATTGTGAAAGTCAGTGGCACGACCTTCATTCCATGTGGGGTCTAGGACCTCATCGTCCCCTGCATCGTCTTCCACCCAGTCTTGATCCCTGACCTCCTGTTCAGTCTGCACACTGCAGAAAGATGAAGCAGTTGGCACCTGTGTTTCGTCATCATTAGAGACGTGCTGAGGTGGTATTCCCATGTCCTCATCATCAAGAAACATAAGTGGTTGTGCGTTAGTGCATTCTATCTCTTCCACCCCTGGGGAAGGGCTAAGTAGATGCCCTTGGGAAACCCTGGCAGCAGAGTCTTCAAACAGCATAAGAGACTGCTGCATAACTTGAGGCTCAGACAGTTTCCCTGATATGCATGGGGGTGATGTGACAGACTGATGGGCTTGGTTTTCATGCGCCATCTGTGCGCTTTCTGCAGAAGACTGGGTGGGAGATAATGTGAACGTGCTGGATGCACTGTCGGCCACCCAATTGACTAATGCCTGTACCTGCTCAGGCCTTACCATCCTTAGAACGGCATTGGGCCCCACCAAATATCGCTGTAAATTCTGCTTGCTACTGGGACCTGAGGTAGTTGGTTCACTAGGACGTGTGGCTGTGGCAGAACGGCCACGTCCTCTCCCAGCACCAGAGGGTCCACTAACACCACCACGACCATGTCCACGTCCGCGTCCCTTATTAGATGTTTTCCTCATTGTTCCCGTTCACCACAATTTTGAAAATGGCAAATTTGGGAATAGTTTTTCAACCCAGAACAAAAACTGTGCTTTTACGGTCACCACAAATAACTTGACCAGCTAAAACAGTACAGATTTGGTTGAATAGAAATGTGAGGCCTATTTTTTTTTTGCGCTGTGTGACAGGTATACGTTTAATCACAGAATTAGACTTGTATCTGCACGGTAGCGTGTGTGTTAAGTTTTTCTGAATGACACTATCAGCACCTTGAATCTAAGATATCCTTTTTGGGATAGATTTCAAGTAGGCCTCATATAGCATAAACTACTTATTTTGAGAATGTCAAATTTGGGAATATTTTTTTTAACCCAGAACAAAAACTGTGCTTTTACGGTCACTACAAATAACTTGACCAGCTAAAACAGTACAGATTTGGTTGAATAGAAATTTGAGGCCTGTTTTTTTTTGCGCTGTGGGACAGGTATACGTTTAATCACAGAATTAGACTTGTATCTGCACGGTAGCGTGTGTGTTAAGTTTTTCTGAATGACACTATCAGCACCTTGAATGTAAGATATCCTTTTTGGGATAGATTTCAAGTAGTCCTGATATAGCATAAACTACTTATTTTGAGAATGGCAAATTTGGGAATAGTTTTTCAACCCAGAACAAAAACTTTGCTTTTACCGTCACTACAAATAACTTGACCAGCTAAAACAGTACAGATTTGGTTGAATAGAAATGTCAGGTCTATTTTTTAGGCTCTGGGTGACAGGCTCAACTTGCCCCTGATGTAGTATATGACCAAAAAATAACCACACTATTGATGGTTAAATGCACTTGGGTGACACAGGCTCAGCCTGCACCTGATGTAGTATATGGCCAAAAATTAACCACACTGTTGATGGTTAAATGCACTTGGGTGACACAGGCTCAGCCTGCACCTGATGTAGTATATGGCCAAAAAATAACCAGACTGTTGATGGTTAAATACACTTCGGTGACACAGGCTCAGCCTGCAGCTGATGTAGGATATAGCAAAAAATAACCACACTATTGATGGTTAAAAGCACTTGGTGGTAGCTTGTGCTGGCGCACCACAAGCCACAAAATGGCCGCCGATCACCCCAGAAAAAAGTGATCTAAAAACGCTCTGGGCAGCCTAAAAAAAGTGAGTAAGTCGATATTAGCACTTCAATGATCCACAGCTGGAAATCGATCACAGAATGAAGTCTTTTGGAGGAGTTAATCTGCCTAATCTCGCCCTAACGTCGCAGCAGCAACCTCTCCCTATGCTTGAATCAGCAGAGTGACGTGCAGCGCTACGTGACCCAAGCTTATATAGAGGCTGGGTCACATGCTGCACTGGCCAATCACAGCCATGCCAATAGTAGGCAAGGCTGTGATGGCCTCTTGGGGCAAGTAGTATGACGCTTGTTGATTAGCTGCTTTGCAGCCTTTCAAAAAGCGCCAAGAAAGCGCCGAACACCGAACCCGAACCCGGACTTTTCCAAAAACTATACAGTTCGGGTTCGCTCATCCCTAGTTACCAGCATAGGGCTGGCGGAATGCAGCATTTCCAGGCCTTGCTGCGAGAGATGCTGCATTCTGCTGTTGTGGGCACTGGCAGAGGAATTTCCACCCACAGCTAAACAGGTGCAGGTACCAATCCTATTATGCCTGCAAGAAGAGGGCAGTTTGAAGATGTGTTGGTCACTTCAAATATGAGATCATTCTTGCAGCCAACCCATCGACAGCCGTCCTCCGGATCCAGCCTCAGGGAACGCCTAGACCAACAGTTATCCGACTATATCGGGTTAACGGCCTATGTGGACGCTCTGAGAAGCGAGTAACCCCTTGACTAATGGGTGTGCAGGCTTGACCTGTGGCCAGAGCTGGCACAATTTGCCTTGGAATTCTTGGATTGCCCATCACAGGGTTTTGGAACCGCGCTGCTAGAGACTATGTCTCCCGGTCAACAGTGGATAGCAAGAGGGTATAAGCCCCTCTCCTCGACACCCACAGGGTCCGCTCCTGACCTCCTCCTCTGCAGGGATAAAAGGAGATAGGCAGGATAGTGAAGCACCCTCTTGCAATCTTTTTTAAAACGGTTTTATTCTACTCACAAAAGTCGGTAGACAAAAGGCATAAAATATAAATCAGTCGTCACGTTCCTGCCCGACCCGGGTTTCGCTGCCTTGCTTCTTCAGGGGCGATAACTGCGCATGCTTGCAGTCAAGCCTTTTAAATAGCCCAGCTGGTCTCATTACACAAGCCGGTGTAGTTCCGAACAATATCCCAAAATTCCAGGAACAACATTTACAAATCATACATAATAAAATCACAAACAGTGATCCTCTAATACAATCACATCTAAAACATTAAAATACAATTGAGAGAGAATTTTCTCTCCCTATTACCAATTCATCTATACGTATATACCCTTTCGGGTTACCGCCATTACATGTATTCAATGCATATCTTCAGCGTCCTTACAGAAATCACTAATCCACATCATACATCTATAATCCTAAATCATATCAACTTAAATTGCAATATTAATAATAATAATAATACCGTCCCCTGGGCTCCGCCCACTCCTGGGATGTTGTACCTGTGTTCTCCACCCACTCTCGGAGTGACATACGATGTTATCCACACACTCCTGTAGCGTCAATCAGGTGTTCTCAACCCCGCCTCCACCCCTGACGTCCACGTCACGGGACACCATTGTCCAATGAAACAGTCAGACCAACATGACATCACTCAAAGGTCCTTAAGAGGCCAGGTAGAGAACAGCCGATCGACACCACCGGTGAGAACACTTCACAATATGCATGGTTAAAGATCAGCCCAACATTACCAATATCATCCCCTGGGCTCCGCCCACTCCTGGGACGTTGTTCCCTTATTCTCCACTCACTCCTGGAGCGTCACTCATGTGTTCTTCACCCACTCCCGAGGTGTCAATCAGGTGTTCTCGACCCCGCCTCCACCCGACGTCCACATCACGAGACACTCCTATCCAATGGAACCGTCAGGCCAAAATGATGTCACTCAAGGTCCTAAAGAGGCCAGGTAGAGACCAGCCGATCGACTCCAACGGTGAGAACACTTTATAATATACACGGTTTTAAATCAAATTCAATGTTCAGTCCATTGGGTTGTAAGGTCCCTAGCTGGTAGATCCACTCTACCTCTTTTTTGTTAATCTGTGCCAGCGAGTCCCCTCCACGCCAGTGCGGCTTAACCGTTTCCACGCCAGCAAATTTTAAACCCTGCGGATTTTTTCCATGCATCAGTTTAAAATGTGCTGATACACTGTGGGTCATCAGGCCTTTCTTGATGTTCCGTAGATGTTCTTGTATCCTAACCTTCAGTTTCCTGACTGTCCTGCCCACGTACTGGAGCCCACAAGGGCACTCCAGTACGTATATGATGCCCTCATTTTCGCACGAGCAATTATTTCTTATGCAAAATTCAGCCCCATTCTTTTTAGATACTATGTGGTTAATGTTTCTCTGTCGCTCTTTTGAATTCCGATTCTTACAACCCGCACAAAATCCGCACCAGGTGAATTTTCCTCCTTCTTTTTTCACCTTTATATTCACAGGGGGAATGGCGCTATGTACAAGTTTTTCTCTAATACTAGCCGCTTTTTTGAAAAGAAAAGAGGGATTCGCCGGTATTATTTTTCCTATTATTGGGTCGTTTTTTAATACTCCCCAGTTCTTTTTCACCATTTTCTTGACATTATGGGACATGGAGCAAAACTTGGTCACAAATGAAAACCTATAATCCCTATCCACCTTTTCCACTTTTCCTTTCAGATGTTCCTTTCTTCCCCCTTTCTCTATCTCCACATTCTGTATGCACACGTCTAGATTGGCCTCATCATACCCTCTTTCCACAAATCTGTTTTTTAACACCCCACATTGTGTTCTATAGTCACTTACTTCTGTACAATTACGGGCCATCCTCTTGAACTGACCTTTCGGTATGTTCCTGAGCCACGGGCCATAATGACAGCTCTTCATATCAATGTAGGAATTAACATCTGTTTCTTTAAAGTAAGAACTTGTTAAAAAACGGCCGTCTTCCATCCGGATACACAAATCCAAAAAATTGACACTAGTATTACTGATCTCCCCCACAAATCGTAGGTTCCAATCATTAATGTTCAGCTGAGAGATAAAGGACTCGAGTCCCTCTTTCCCTCCTTCCCACACTAGGAGACAGTCGTCAATATACCTCCTCCAGAAGGTCAATTTGCCCCCTGGGGTGTCCACTCCTAGTGTGTGAAGGATGGAATTCTCCTCCCAAGCCCCCATAAAAATATTAGCAAAGCTGGGGGCGAATTTCGCCCCCATCGCCGTGCCAATACACTGTACGTAACATGAGTCTTTAAACCAAAAATAATTATAATCGAGGCAATAGCTGAGACACTCTAAAATAAAATTTCCCTGATGGTCCCCTATTCTGGCATCATTTCTGATTCTGTTCTCTACCGCCTCCATTCCCAATTTCTTTGGAATAACTGTGTACAGGGATGCCACATCAATTGTGGCCATCCATGTATTCACAGTGGGGGGGTTTAAGTCTTTAATGAGATTTAACACAGACCCAGTATCTTTCAGGTGTGAAGGGTTCTGCAGTACATACCCCTGCAGGTAAAAATCAATGTACTCCGTGATTCTGCACGTCAATGAGTTAAGCCCCGAAATAATCGGCTTCCCCGGGGGATCCACTGGATTTTTATGAACCTTGGGCAGGTGATATATCACCGGTACCAAGGGAAATGGAATGGTGAGATATTCATACTCTTTCTTATTTAATATTCCTTTCTTAAAACCCTCTTTTAATATGCCATCAAGGATCCGTTTATACTCCTGGGTGAGGTTGTTTTTTAATTTTCTATAGGTTGTTGTGTCGGATACTAGTCTCGCCATTTCGGCCTCATACTTTTCTTTATACATTACAACCGCCCCCCCCCCCCCCTTTATCTGCCGGCTTAACAATTATATCCGGATTTCTTTCCAGATCCTTAAGAGCTTTTCTCTCTTTATAAAATGTAATGAATAAAGAAAAGTATGAGGCCGAAATGGCGAGACTAGTATCCGACACAACAACCTATAGAAAATTAAAAAACAACTCCACCCAGGAGTATAAACGGATCCTTGACGGCATATTAAAAGAGGGTTTTAAGAAAGGAATATTAAATAAGAAAGAGTATGAATATCTGACCATTCCATTTCCCTTGGTACCGGTGATATATCACCTGCCCAAGGGTCATAAAAATCCAGTGGATCCCCCGGGGAGGCCGATTATTTCGGGGCTTAACTCATTGACGTGCAGAATCACGGAGTACATTGATTTTTACCTGCAGGGGTATGTACTGCAGAACCCTTCACACCTGAAAGATACTGGGTCTGTGTTAAATCTCATTAAAGACTTAAACCCCCCCACTGTGAATACATGGATGGCCACAATTGATGTGGCATCCCTGTACACAGTTATTCCAAAGAAATTGGGAATGGAGGCGGTAGAGAACAGAATCAGAAATGATGCCAGAATAGGGGACCATCAGGGAAATTTTATTTTAGAGTGTCTCAGCTATTGCCTCGATTATAATTATTTTTGGTTTAAAGACTCATATTACGTACAGTGTATTGGCACGGCGATGGGGGCGAAATTCGCCCCCAGCTTTGCTAATATTTTTATGGGGGCTTGGGAGGAGAATTCCATCCTTCCCACACTAGGAGTGGACACCCCAGGGGGCAAATTGACCTTCTGGAGGAGGTATATTGACTACTGTCTCCTAGTGTGGGAAGGAGGGAAAGAGGGACTCGAGTCCTTTATCTCTCAGCTGAACATTAATGATTGGAACCTACGATTTGTGGGGGAGATCAGTAATACTAGTGTCAATTTTTTGGATTTGTGTATCCGGATGGAAGACGGCCGTTTTTTAACAAGTTCTTACTTTAAAGAAACAGATGTTAATTCCTACATTGATATGAAGAGCTGTCATTATGGCCCGTGGCTCAGGAACATACCGAAAGGTCAGTTCAAGAGGATGGCCCGTAATTGTACAGAAGTAAGTGACTATAGAACACAATGTGGGGTGTTAAAAAACAGATTTGTGGAAAGAGGGTATGATGAGGCCAATCTAGACGTGTGCATACAGAATGTGGAGATAGAGAAAGGGGGAAGAAAGGAACATCTGAAAGGAAAAGTGGAAAAGGTGGATAGGGATTATAGGTTTTCATTTGTGACCAAGTTTTGCTCCATGTCCCATAATGTCAAGAAAATGGTGAAAAAGAACTGGGGAGTATTAAAAAACGACCCAATAATAGGAAAAATAATACCGGCGAATCCCTCTTTTCTTTTCAAAAAAGCGGCTAGTATTAGAGAAAAACTTGTACATAGCGCCATTCCCCCTGTGAATATAAAGGTGAAAAAAGAAGGAGGAGAATTCACCTGGGTGCGGATTTTGTGCGGGTTGTAAGAATCGGAATTCAAAAGAGCGACAGAGAAACATTAACCACATAGTATCTAAAAAGAATGGGGCTGAATTTTGCATAAGAAATAATTGCTCGTGCGAAAATGAGGGCATCATATACGTACTGGAGTGCCCTTGTGGGCTCCAGTACGTGGGCAGGACAGTCAGGAAACTGAAGGTTAGGATACAAGAACATCTACGGAACATCAAGAAAGGCCTGATGACCCACAGTGTATCAGCACATTTTAAACTGATGCATGGAAAAAATCCGCAGGGTTTAAAATTTGCTGGCGTGGAAACGGTTAAGCCGCACTGGCGTGGAGGGGACTCGCTGGCACAGATTAACAAAAAAGAGGTAGAGTGGATCTACCAGCTAGGGACCTTACAACCCAATGGACTGAACATTGAATTTGATTTAAAACCGTGTATATTATAAAGTGTTCTCACCGTTGGAGTCGATCGGCTGGTCTCTACCTGGCCTCTTTAGGACCTTGAGTGACATCATTTTGGCCTGACGGTTCCATTGGATAGGAGTGTCTCGTAATGTGGACGTCGGGGTGGAGGCGGGGTCGAGAACACCTGATTGACACCTCGGGGGTGGGTGAAGAACACATGAGTGACGCTCTAGGAGTGAGTGGAGAATAAGGGAACAACGTCCCAGGAGTGGGCGGAGCCCAGGGGATGATATTGGTAATGTTGGGCTGAACTTTAACCATGCATATTATGAAGTGTTCTCACCGGTGGTGTCGATCGGCTGTTCTCTACCTGGCCTCTTAAGGACCTTTGAGTGATGTCATGTTGGTCTGACTGTTTCATTGGACAATGGTGTCCCGTGACGTGGATGTTAGGGGTGGAGGCGGGGTTGAGAACACCTGATTGACGCTACAGGAGTGTGTGGATAACATCGTATGTCACTCCGAGAGTGGGTGGAGAACACAGGTACAACGTCCCAGGAGTGGGCGGAGCCCAGGGGACGGTATTATTATTATTAATATTGCAATTTAAGCTGATATGATTTAGGATTATAGATGGTATGATGTGGATTAGTGATTTCTGTAAGGACGCTGAAGATATGCATTGAATACATGTAATGGCGGTAACCCGAAAGGGTATATACGTATAGATGAATTGGTAATAGGGAGAGAAAATTCTCTCTCAATTGTATTTTAATGTTTTAGATGTGATTGTATTAGAGGATCACTGTTTGTGATTTTATTATGTATGATTTGTAAATGTTGTTCCTGGAATTTTGGGATATTGTTCGGAACTACACCGGCTTGTGTAATGAGACCAGCTGGGCTATTTAAAAGGCTTGACTGCAAGCATGCGCAGTTATCGCCCCTGAAGAAGCAAGGCAGCGAAACCCGGGTCGGGCAGGAACGTGACGACTGATTTATATTTTATGCCTTTTGTCTACCGACTTTTGTGAGTAGAATAAAACCGTTTTAAAAAGATTGCAAGAGGGTGCTTCACTATCCTGCCTATCTCCTTTTATCCCTGCAGAGGAGGAGGTCAGGAGCGGACCCTGTGGGTGTCGAGGAGAGGGGCTTATACCCTCTTGCTATCCACTGTTGACCGGGAGACATAGTCTCTAGCAGCGCGGTTCCAAAACCCTGTGATTTGTTTAAACAAGTGTGAGCGACCTACCACACTTTTCCGGGACCAGCAGCAGCGCAAGTAATTGTCCGTGTTGGGACACAGGACTGACTTTCTGTTTTTTGTATTTTACTTGGATTGCCCATCGTTCAGTGTCCTGTCAGAAAGGATGTTCAGCGCAGCAGTGGGGGATCGTGACCGAAGGGTGCACTTGCCTAGCTCACGACAGTGTGGACTACCTCACATTTTTTTAAATAAATGAGGCATGGATCTCGGGGGAAATCAACACCTGTGATGACCATGTGTGATTGAATTTCCTCATGCCAGCCCACACATATCCGCCACCACTCAGAACAAAGAATGGCCCTTGTATAAACAGCGGCATAAAAGGCATTTTATGTCAGGTGAATGCCTAATTTTTGGGGCCTGTACTGGCCGACAGTTACATATTTATCCTGTGACCGCCTAATGTACCTACAGCCACATCATCACAAGTTCTTTTCTGTCAGGTGAATGCCTAATTTTGGAGGCTTGTACTGGCCTAGAGTAAAATTTGTATCCAGTGAACGCCTAATGTACCTACAGCCACATCATCACAAGTTATTTTCTGTCAGGTGAATTCCTAATTTGTGGGGCCTGTACTGGCCTACAGTAACATTTTTAGCCAGTGACCGCCTAATGTACCTCCAGCTACATCATCACAAGTTCTTTTCTGTCAGGTGAATGCCTAATCATTGGGGCCTGTACTGGCCGACAGTAAAATCTGTAGCCAGTGATCGCCTAATGTACCTCCAGCGACACAAAATTACAAGTTCTTTTCTGTCAGGTGAATGCCTAATTTTTGGGGCCTGTACTCCCGTGGCCTAAAATAAAATATTTCTAGCCTCCAGCAGGGAACATTTTGGAGAGTTTTCCTTTAAGACGCATAAAAACGGCCCCTGATTAAAATACATATTTTTTGTGGGAATTTTTGCCAATCATCCCCCTCTGGTATGTCACTGTCAACGTTGAGGAACTATTTGAACACTTCTAGTATTTGGTGGCTGCAAATATGACCTGAAGGTTTTTCAGGTTCGTCTGCCATTAAAGTCAATGGGGCCCGCTGCGAATGCGCGGTTCCGCGAACATTTCATATGTTCCGGCCGATGTTCGTCCATCACTACAGCTTAGCAGCCTTTATCCCGCTTTAACATATTCTTTTTTTTTCCTTTTGTAGGTTTTTAGTGCTTCTTCGCTACCTTTCTGTTTTAATAATTTAAATGCTTTCTCTTTGTCACTTATTCCCCCCTTTACAATTATATTTATCCACATAGTTTGTTTTTTTTTGTTCCTTACCCCTTTTATTCCTATAAGGTATGTAGTGCTCACAGTTAAAGTTGGATGCTTTAAAACATATCCCATTTTTGTGCTGTATTTTCATTTTTGTTGACAATGTCACAGTTATCGAGGCTAACTGACTCTATTAGCTGGTCAAATTTTGCTTTTCAGAAGTTCAGCTTTTTCGTGCCTCCCTGAAAAACACTTTTTTGAACAATAATGGAAGTTTATTATATTATGTCTACTATTTCACAGGTATATTGGTTAATACTAAGTTCAGTAGGTCGTCCCTCTAATCGGATCCTGTACCAGTTGGGTAATTGTCTTAGTCTTTTATTGACAAGACCCTGTTTCCTTTATGAGATCCATAGGTTTCAGTTTATATCTGGGGTAGTTGAAAGTCCCCCATAATAACGACTGTTTCCCTTAGGGGGCATTCGCATGACCGTATTGTCTGTCCAATCCGCATTTTTTGCCGAATGGGTGCAGGACCCATTCATTTCAATGAGGCCACAAAAGATGCCGTGTGCTATCCCCATTTGTATGTCCATATGGCCGCCCTACAAAATATATTTTTTTACAATCCTTTCTAAACAGACTGTAACCCTGTAAGTTAACTGCCCAGTCATTGCTATCAACAGCCATGTCTTAGTTATTCACCAGTGTCATAGTCCTCCCCAGATATTTCTTATTCAGTTCACCAGGTTTTTGGATATTTTTTACTATCTTTCCTTATGAGCTATTCTAGTCCCCTGCTCCATTCCACTCCAAGTTCCATTATCTCTCCACTAACTTTCCCTCCTATAATGTAATTACCTCCCCTCACCCTCTATTAAACACTCCGCCATCCTTCTACCCATCTTATCCCCCAAAACAGCTGTACCCTTCCCAGTGAGGAGCAGCCCATCCCTATGATAAAGCCTGTAGCCGACAGAGAAGTTGGCATAGTTTTCCAGAAACCCAAATCCCTCCTTTCTACACCAGTTTTGAGCTGCTTGTTTACCTATGTACTCTCCCGCTAAATTCCTGGTGTGGCTTATGGTAAAAATAACATTCAAAGAGTACTACCTTTGAGGTCCTTGCCCTGAGCTTGTGATCTAAGTCACTGAAATAATTTTAAGCATTCTCCACCAACCTCTAACTTTGCCATTAGTGCCTCCTGGCAATTTATCAACCTGATTCACATTATGTTGAACTTGAGCGCCAGGAAGACAACACGCCGTTCAATGATGCCAGTCTTTGTGACAGATCACTCTATTTATACCCTTAATGGCTTGAGTTTTCCACTACCAGCATCTGTCTGTCTTGCTCTGCTGGTCCCCTCCTTTCTGGAGCTGACATTCTCCTGACAGGCTGGAACTGTCTTGCTGCATCAGTGCTATCCCTGAACTGACACCCCCCCTCGTCTGACAACTTTTCAAACTTGCTGGGTGTGTCAGATCAAGGTTAGACTTCCTGGCATTCTTCCCTCTACCCCACCTTCTATACCCAGCTAGCTACCATGGGGAAGCTTTGTAATTAAAGTAAGAGACAAAGAAATCATTCAGTGCCCTGCAAAATGTCAGGGTACTATGCAGAGGCGTGCGCAGCCTATTGCATTAGCGTGTGCACCCTAAAGCACAAACACACACACTGCGCGCGCGTATGTATGTATGTGTGTGTTGTATATATGTTTGTAAGGCTGATTAGTCAGCCTGCATTGTGGGAGGGGCGGAGGCTCTTCATATACGAGCCACAGCCTCACTTCCAGGGCGTGGGTTCTCAGGTGCACAGCTGCCGCTGGGTTGTCATTAGCAAACTAGCTTCTCTGGTGGTAGGAGTCTTCTTTGCAGCATGGAGCTCGTTATTTTGCTCTCTGCTACCGTAGCTTGCACGCGCCATACTATGTAAGTAGGTTGGGTTGGGGCCGTCTCTCCTGGCCGGTCGGAACTGACTTTGCTAGCAACGGAGGCTTTGCCTCAGAATCTGCTACCTCAGGTTTGCTCGTTGGGCCTAAATACTTCTATTTTCCTTTTAACTTTGTTTGTTGGTAATAGGAGTTTAGTTCCTATAAATCTTACAAGTTTCACTTTGCTTCGTTCGTCTCGTATGAAAAGTTACTTCAGCCGGTTTGCTGTAAAGGAAGAGTTACCCGGGCTGCACGTGATGTTATGTTTGGAGATCGGACGCAGCTGTTATTGTTTAGGCCTCTTGCTGTAGCTGTTCCTTGCCATGTCCAACTCCCTCCCCCTCCCCCCCACTACCACCATCCTTAGACTTCATGTATTTCACTGCTCCATGTACTTAAAAACCCTGCCGCACTTTCATGCTCTGCTGTTATCCTGAACGGCATTTACACTTTCAGCTTTTATTTCATGTTTTATGCTGCATCCGCACGTCCTTACTGTCCTGCACTTTTCTACTTTCTTGGTTCGTATTCACTCAGATTGGTCTCACATTCAAGCTGCGGTCACCTGTTGGCTGTTACATCTCATTCCGTACCCGGCCGACAGCCGGATCCGTATCACACGCCTGTTATTTCATGTTGTATACTCAGCTTACAGCCATAGCTGCTACTGTTACTCCGTTTTCATGCTCTGGACGCACCACCCTGGTGTTCCCACCTTGCTCCACTCACAACCAGAGCTGCGTTTATACCAAATTTCATGCTCTGCTTATACCCAAAGTTGTGTTCACACTTCTACTGCTACACCAGTCGTATACCCCACTCACCAAGCCGCTTTCCATGTCTTGCTGTCACATCAGTTAATATTCTGTTCACATCCAAAGCTGTGTCCGCATGTTCTGCTTTCACATCTTGTCCCTATACTCCTTTCACTACTAGAGCTGCGTCCACGTGTCTGCTTTCACATCACGTCAATACTCTGCTCACTTTCAGGTTTGCATTTATACGTCTGCTTTATACCATGCTTTTCATGCGCTACCCATACTCAGAGCTGATCCCATACCATGTTTTTTAGGTACCACTCACATCCAAGCTGTATTCACCCATTTGTTGTTACATCATGTGTTGTACTCTGCTCCCACTCAAAGCTGCATTCTCCTGTTCATTGCTACGTCATGGTTTTGCTCTATCTCGCCGGGGCAGTCTGCACCCACCGCTCTAGTACCTCTCACCCGACAAACATAACTGCGTTCTTTTCAGGCTTACGTTCCCTTCCTCGGTGGTCTGTTACATTCCATAGGCCTACTTTCTGTTTTAATCCTGGTTCATATTCACTCAGACTGGTCTCCTTTTATTTCTGGTTCGTATTCACTCAGATTGGTCTCCTGCCCCAGTTCACCAAACAGCTCCTCAGCAGAGGGCAGTGGGCCAGTAAGTTTCCTGCTATGTTTTCACAAGCTGTTTATTTGTTTGTCACGATAAGAGGACTTCTCTTAGCGAACTTGCAATTCCTCAGGCTCTTGTTTTTTCTCCCATCTCTGTTTCAATTTCATGTTTACGTTTATGGTTCGCGGTGGTTAGTGTTTTATGTATGCACGTGTTTCGGATTACTAATGTCTATATTTTTAACGCCTGTTGGCAGTCCTCTTCCTTAGGCCACCTTCTAGCCATCCAATCATTCAAGTCGCTTCATATGCCATCAGGTTCGGCTTACGTTTTAATTACTTATTGTCACGCATTGTCATCCCTCTGTCTTCGGGGGCCCTATGACTGATCCGGCGTCATGGCTCCGGGGGCCCCATGACCATTTTTTCATGTTTTGTTTGTTAGGGGACGACATGGTTGTAGGCTGGTTAGTGTTCCAGGTTTGCTGTTGAGGGGTCATGGTTATGCGAGTCCCCAAGGCATTCTGGTGCTGCATAAGTGGTTTATAAAAAATAAAAAAATAAATCATAAGAGGCTCGCACGAGTGGCTCTTCGCTTATAGGACCCCACGACTGGCATCGTCATTCGTAGTTCGCACGGTCATCTGATACTTGTTCTGCCTGTAACGATCGCGTACACACACACACAGGGGGGAGGGAAGTGACCACTGCGCTCCACCCTTACCCCTGTCCCTGCCTACTTGCCTCGCGAGTCCTAATGACAGGGGACAACTGGACGGCAATCCCTAGCTCGGACTTAGTGCAGGGAGGACAGACAGACAAACAACAGAATGTGAACGGACCGAGTCAATACCAGGAAAGCTACAAAGTACAAATGGAGCAAGCAGAGAATTGTCAGGAGAAGCCGGGGTCATAAATACCAGGAGAGTCGTGTAGTACCAAAGGAGTCAGCAGAGGATCGTCAGGAGGAGGCGGGGGTCAGAATACAAGGAGAGCAGCAAAGTACACAAGGGAGCAGGCAGAGATCGTCAGGAATTCAGCAGGAGGTAAGTACGCCAGAAAGACAAAACCACAGGTGGAACCTAAATTAACAGCAACCTGTGGCAGCAGGCTGCCTGTATTTATAGTGTGGAGTGAGGGTCATGTGACGTGGCCAGAGTCACATGACCGACAGACCAACCAGTCGAGCACCGAGTGATCAGCTCGGCGCTCAGAGCAGACTTAGGAGCAGGGAGCCACCCAGCTAGTAAGCCGCCCTGGGAACGAGGTCAAACACAGATCCTCGCTCCGAAGCTAAGCAGCAGGTCTGCGCTAATGTGGGACCGAGTGCACCTTCGTGAACCCCGTTACAGTACCCCCCCTTTTACGAGGGGGCCACCGGACCAAGACTTCAGGCGATGGCCTTTCAGGGTGTTCTAAATGAAATTTTTTAACAAGTCTAGGAGCATGAACCTCCCTGGCAGGTACCCAAGATCTCTCTCAGGTCCATACTCCTTCCAGTGAATCAGTACTGCAAGGAATTACGCACCTTCCTGACATCCACTATTTTAGACACCACATACTCGACAGCATCATTAACAAGAACCGGCGGAGGCGAGGCTTTCGATGGTACTACCTGTTCAAAATATTTTTTAAGTAGAGATTTATGGAACACATTATGAATGTGAATGACTCGGGCAGCTCCAACCTAAATGATACCGGGTTAATCACCTCCGTGATCTTATATGGTCCAATAAATCGAGGAGCAAACTTTTTAGAATCTACCTTAAGAGAGAGATTCTTGGAGGACAAACCATACCTTATCCCCAAGCTGAAATTCACCCCCTTGAACGTCTCCTATCGGCCTTGAGTTTCTGAGAACTTTGAGCCTTTTCTAAGTTCGATTGAACCCGGGCCCAACTGTGCACAGTTCAGAGGAGAGCCTATCCGCCTCAGGGTTAGAGGAGGAGACGGATGACCCAGAATGAAAACGGGGATGGAAACCATGGTTACAAAAAAAAGGTGAAACCCCAGCAGAAGAATTGACACGGTTTTTTCAAAGCAAATTCAGCCAATGGAAGAAATTTCACCCATAATGCTGGTCATCAGCAACATACAACCTCAAGAATTGTTCCACAGACTGATTAAGGCGTTCAGTCCTGCCCATTACTCTAAGGGTGGTAGGCAGAGAAAAAAAGACAGGGAAATGAAATGGACCATCTTGCTAAACCTATCGACCACTACCCAAACTACAGTCTTACCCTCCGCCGGCGGTAGGTCAGTTATAAAGTCCATCGAGATATGGGACCAGGGTCTACTGGGAATGGGTAGGGGTCGTAGGTTACCAGCAGGGCGAGTCCTAGGTGTCTTGGACCTGGCACAAACCTCACAGGCTGACACGTAGGACTTGACATCCCTAGTTAGAGTGGGCCACCAATAAGATCTAGAAACCAGATCCTTAGTGCCCTCAACACCCGGATGTCCACAAAAGGCAGAATCGTGACACTCACCCAACAGCTGGAGACGAAATTGTACGGGAACAAACAACTTATCTGTTGGGGTGGATACCGGTGCCAGATGTTGTTCAGACCTAATGCAAGCCGAGATATCCTGGGGTAAGAGCTGCTATGAAGATTTTTTGCTGGTAGGATGGATTCAGGTGGTACCTCAGTAGGTTGAAAAGCATGGAGCTCCTAGATAATGCGTCCGCCTTCACATTTTTACTTCCCGGCCTGAACGTAATGGAAAAATCAAAACGAGGTAAAAACAGAGCCCATCTGGCTTGACGGGGATTCAACCTCTTAGCAGACTCGAGAAACGTAAGGTTTTTATGGTCAGTGACAACAGTTACACAATGCCTTGCCCCCTCCAGAAAATGCCTCCACTGCTCAAATGCCCATTTAATGGCTAGCAACTCCCTATTCCCTATGTCGTAGTTTCTCTCCGTGGGAGAGAATTTCCTGGAGAAGAAGGCACATGGTCTCAGATTAGTGAGGCTAGCATGACCTTGTGAAAGGGACTGCTCCTGCGCTGTCCTCGGACGCATCCACCTCCACAATAAAAGGTTTCTCCTGATCAGGCTGGATCAGAATGGGAGCGCTACTGAATGCCTTTTTTAATTTTTCAAATGAAGAAATGGCCTCAGTAGACCAATTCTCCAAATCCGCCCCTTTCTTAGTAAGGTCGGTTCAACGGTTTAGCAATTACGGAAAAATTCATAATAAATTTACTATAGTAATCGGCGAAACCTAGGAACCGTTGTAAGGCCTTTAAGGATGTAAGGTCTTACCCATTCCTTAATTTCTAGTACCTTACCAGGATCCATCTTGAACGCGTGAGGAGTCAGAACATGCCCTAGAAACAGAATCTCCTGTACACCAAGACACATTTCTCTTGCTTAGCGGATAGCTGATTCTCTCTCAACACCTCTAATACTTGTTTAACATGAAACACATGGGATTCGAAGTCAGGAGAGATATCAAAAATGTCGTCAAGATAGATAATAACAAATTTACCTAAGAACTCCCTAAGAATGTCATTCATGAAGTTTTGAACACAGCTGGGGCATTGCTGAGTCCAAAAAGGCATCACCTGATATTCAAAGTGTCCTACCGGAGGTATTGAACGCCGTATTCCATTCGTCTCCCTCCTTGATTCGGATTAGATTGTATGCCCCTTTCAGGTCAATTTTGGAAAACCAGGTTGCCCCCAGAACCTGGTTAAATAAATCCGGAATCAATGGGAGGGAGTATCTATTCTGGACAGTGATTTTATTTAATCTCCGGTAATCGATACATGGCCTAAGACCACCATCTTTTTTTCTTAACGAAGAAAAACCCCGCCCCCCATAGGAGAGACAGAAGGTCTAATATGCCCTTTACCAAGGCTCTCCTTAATATAATCTTCCATGGCTTGCGTTCGGGCATAGAAAGATTATAAATTCGTCTCTTAGGAAACTTGGCCCCCCTCTACTAGCTCTATGGTACAATCATAAGGTCTATGGGGGGGTAGAACCTCCGGGGTTGGTGGCGAGAATACATCAGAATATTCCCTAACAACAGTCGGTAAGGTATCAGACTTTACTGAGACCCCAGCCTGTACCACGGACAAGCACGAGTCACACTTAGGCCCCCATCTCACCAACTCCCCACTGGACCAATCTATAGTGGGGTTATGTAGTCGGAGCCAAGGCCACCCTAGTACCCACCTCAGCCGGTAGGTTCTCCAGGACTAAAAGGGAACATCTCTCTGAGTGGCACACACCCACGGTCAGAGAAATCTCCAAAGGTACACGAGCTCACCGTACCACCAATAAGAGGAGTAGCATCAATAGCCATGACATGGATTTGGAGCTGGTAAGGCAAACATAGGATACTCAGAGTCAATAAAGCTAGCCGCTGAGCCAGAATCAATAAAGGCCTTACCCGGCCATTTATCTACTCCAGAGAAAATCGTAATGGGTACCAAAGCTTACATTTAGAAAATTCAGGGTTGTACCTGGTCTTTAGTTGGCCTTGCCTTAGGAGCCTTGACAGAGAGGACCTTCTTGGGACACTGGTTGATCCAATGGTCAGGATCTCCACAGTAAAGCATTCTCCACGTCTGCGGCGAAGATCCCTCGGTCATGCCAACCTGCATGGGTTCCTCGGTGGAGACCTCAGCATTGTCTCTGGGATAGGCCTCTGGCTGGACCACCATCTGGGAAGAGAACAGTTGTTCTTTCCTCTCTCTCTAACCCGTCGGTTCAAGTCGGACAACAAAGGGTCATCATCTCCTCTAAGGTCCTCTGGAAGTTGATAACTGACCAGAAGATCCTTTAATTTATCAGACAGACCTGACCTAAACTGACACTTCAGGGCTGGTTCGTTCCATCCTGAGGGGAACACCCCCTTCTGAATTGGGTGCAATAATCCTCCGCAGGTGCATTGCCCTGAACCAGTGCCTTAGATCCGTCTCGGCTACTAGAGCCCTGTCCTGGTTCATCATAGAGGGTACCTAGGGCCTGAAAGAACCCCTCCACAGAAGATAAACAACTGGCGCCAGCAGGTTAAAGAGAACGCCCAGTCCTGGGGATCACCCTGTAGTCGGGGAAATGATAATGCCCACGCGTTGACTCTCGGGGCCAGAGGACACGGGGGCGCAAACGGAAGTAAAGTTTGCAATTCTCCTGAAAAGAGAGAAACTTCTTTCGGTCTCCAGAAAAGGGTCTGGGAGCTTAATCTGGGGCTCAAAATGCGGACTGAGGCCTGAGGAGTGAAAGAACCTTGTCCTAACTCAAAAGAACTGAGTTTTTCCCCTAACTCCTGCACCATCTGCGTCAGATTAGAGACATGGTCAGTCAGGGTCACCAGAGGATTCATTATACAGTGGTTATTGGCCATGTTAATCTGTAACGGTCGCGTACACACACACACAGGGGGGAGGGAAGTGACCACTGCGCTCCACCCTTACCCCTGTCCCTGCCTACTTGCCTCGCGAGTCCTAATGACAGGGGACAACTGGACGGCATCCCTAGCTTGGACTAAGTGCAGGGAAGACAGACAGACAAACAACAGAATGTGAAACGATCCGAGGTCAATACCAGGAAAGCTACAAAGTACAAATGGAGCAAGCAGAGAATTGTCAGAGAAGCCGGGGTCATAAATACCAGGAGAGTCGTGTAGTACCAAGGAGTCCAGACAGAGGATCGTCCAGGAGGAGGCCGGGGTCAGAATACAAGGAGAGCAGCAAAGTACACAAGGAGCAGGCAGAGGATCGTCAGGAATTCAGCAGGAGGTAAGTACGCCAGGAAAGACAAAACCACAGGTGGATCCTAAATTAACAGGCAACCAGCGGCCAGCAGGCTGCCTGTTTTTTTAGTGGGAGTGAGGGTCATGTGACGTGGCCAGAGTCACATGACCGACAGACCAGCCAGTCGAGCACCGAGGGATCAGCTCGGCGCTCAAGGCAGACTTAGGAGCAGGGAGCCACCCAGCTAGTAAAGCCGCCCTGGGAACGAGGTCAAACACAGATCCTCGCTCCCGAAGCTAAGCAGCAGGTCTGCGGCTAATGGGGGACCGAGTGCACCTTTGGAACCCCGTTACACCGCCATAGAGGCTGTCACGCATGGCTCCCGCCATAAGAGGCTCTCACGCATGGCTCCCGCCATAAGAGGCTCTCACGCATGGCTCCTGCCATAAGAGGCTCTCACGCTTGGCTCCCGCCATAAGGGGCTCTCACGCATGGCTCCCACCATAAGGGGCTCTCACGCATGTCTCCCGCCATAAGGGGCTCTCACGCATGTCTCCCGCCATAAGGGGCTCTCACGCATATCTCCCGCCATAAGGGGCTCTCACGCATGTCTCCCGCCATAAGGGGCTCTCACGCATGTCTCCCGCCATAAGGGGCTCTCACGCATGTCTCCCTGCCATAAGGGCTCGTCTCCCGCCATAAGGGGCTCCCTCTCACGCATGTCTCCCGCCATATGGGGCTCCTCTCACACATGTCTCCCGCTATAAGGGGCTCTCACGCATGTCTCCCGCCAGAAGGGGCTCTCACGCATGTCTCCCGCCATAAGGGACTCTCACGCATGGCTCTTGCTTAGAGGATTTCACAATTGTCATCAACATTGGTAGGTCATACGTCCATCTGTACTAATTTTCCATGGCACACCTTTCAGAAGTTTTCTTTTGTTCATTTATATTTTACAATTAGTACTTGCGGTTCATTTCAGCCTGATTTCATTAAGAAGCTTTACCCATGTCTTTGTCTTTCTAGGTTATCGAGTCCCCAGTTGATTACTAAACCCGTTGGGTTAAACCCCAATCTTTTCCCCAGCCGTCCTTAATTCTAAGGTTCGCTGCCCGGCCCATGGGCCAATGGTGGTTATTATCTCCATTTTCTGTCACGTTTCCCTTCGTCTATTCAGGTCATGCAGTTGACATCATCTTGGGGGTCACCTTCCACGTCGGTCAGGTCTCGTTCCTAACGATATTTCGCCTTGCATGTTGTTCAGGCCATGTAGTTTATCTTAGGTATCGCCTGCCACATCGGTCAGGCTCTTGTTTAATTTCACCTGCACCTTATTCAGGTCACTTTTTATAGTTAAAAATATATTAAAAAAAAAATATTCGGCCCCATGGCTTCAGGGGCCCGATGACAGCTTCGGCCCCATGGCTTCGGGGGCCCGATGACAGCTTCGGCCCCATGGCTTCGGGGGGGCCCCGAATGAATGTTTTCGGTCCTGCTGGCCGATTGCCTGGTTGGTTGTCCATCTGTGCATCTGGGCTGATTTGGCCCCTATGTATCGCATACATACCTGCTTCCCTTAATTTCCTATAATCCATGTTGATTGCTCACTTTATGTTTTGACTGCAAACTGCTCCGCCCCTACAGCTTCATTGGCATGTCTTACGCAGATATTTCGTCTTTCTTTTAATTGTTCATGCTTTCGTTAGGTCCTGCCAGAGAAGAACAAGTAGGGCAATTCCCTCTAACATTTCATTCTCTGATCGTAGTCGATCATATCATGTCAACCAGGTCCCCGCGCAAAGAGTCTTTGCCTTTTTACTATGACCAGGAATTCATTTTCGCCGGAAGCTTCATTGCATTGCATTCCCTCACTCATGGGAGGGCATAGACAGAATCTCTGTATATTATGGCTTCGTAAGCTTCTTGCCGCACTAAGCTCAGACTCCCTACAAACCACGTTGAATCGGATTTTGGACAAAGGTCCAGCATTTCCTCACGGTAGAAGATTCAGATAGTAAGTCGGTCTTCACGTCTCAAGCGTAAAACAATTCTCTGGGGCACACAGTAGAACAACGCGCGGACCACGGCTAGCAGATAGCTGTTGTCTGGGGAACTATTCAAATATCTCTTCCTATACTACCTGGTTCTTTTTGGCACTCATTCCTGCATAGTCTAGGCAGTTAGGTTGCGGTCCCACAATCTCCTGAGGCTAGGGCATTGCCAAGTACTCGCACTAGAATCAAACTTTACAAGTTTCAGTTGGTTTTATGATCCATTTCACAACGTATTCCGGGTCCTCCATTCCGCTTTGGGGCTGTATCTGCAATACTGAGCATCATGTCTCTGGCCTTGTCATCCACAAGATGGGTTGTGGGTCTCTACTGCGTCTTGCCTCATATACCCCGAATTTTCGCTGTAGATCCCTGACGCCCTTGCAGTTGGCTTGGGGATTAGTTTGCACATGCCATTCGAATTCCTTTTCTACCCTACTTGGCTTGGTTTTTGCCCCACTTTATAGGCCTAACCCACGATCATGGCTTAGGGCACACAACAAGCCATATAGTCTGGTCAGCTAAGACACGCCTAGCTGGGTTAGTTGTTCCTGTTGTTTCTCTCCCTAGGGGTTCTTCGGATACATCTTGGCCGTAGCCATGACCACAAATAAATATATATATATACAGTACAGACCAAAAGTATTGGACACACCTTCTCATTCAAAGAGTTTTCTTTATTTTCATGACTATGAAAATTGTAGATTCACACTGACGGCATCAAAATTATGAATTAACAAATGTGGAATTATATACATAACAACAAGTTGTGAAACAACAGAAAATATGTCATATTCTAGGTTCTTCAAAGTAGCCACCTTTTGCTTTGATTACTGCTTTGCACACTCTTGGCATTCTCTTGATGAGCTTCAAGAGGTAGTCCCCCTGAAATGGTCTTCACTTCACAGGTGTGCTCTGTCAGGTTTAATAAGTGGGTATTTCTTGCCTTATAAATGGGGTTGGGACCATCAGTTACGTTGAGAAGTCAGGTGGATACACAGCTGATAGTCCTACTGAATAGACTGTTAGAATTTGTATTATGGCAAGAAAAAAAAGCAGCTAAGTAAAGAAAAACGAGTGCCCATCATTACTTTAAGAAATTAAGGTCAGTCAGCCGAAAAATTGGGAAACTTTGAAAGTAAGGGCTATTTGACCATGAAGGAGAGTGATGGGGTGCTGCGCCAGATGACCTGGCCTCCACAGGTCACCGGACCTGAACCCAATCGAGATGGTTTGGGGTGAGCTGGACCGCAGAGTGAAGGCAAAAGGGCCAACAAGTGCTAAGCATCTCTGGCAACTCCTTCAAGACTGTTGGAAGACCATTTCAGGGGACTACCTCTTGAAGCTCATTAAGAGAATGCCAAGAGTGTGCAAAGCAGTAATCAAAGCAAAAGGTGGCTACTTTGAAGAACCTAGAATATGACATATTTTCAGTTGGTTTGTTATGTATATAATTCCACATGTGTTAATTCATAGTTTTGATGCCTTCATAGTCATGAAAAAAAAGAAAACTCTTTGAATGAGAAGGTGTGTCCAAACTTTTGGTCTGTACTGTATATATATATATATATATATATATATATATATTGAAGAAAATCCAGCGGGGAGCACCAACCAGGAAGCGGGTGCAAAATCCACAAGGGCAGCGGCAATGCCCCAATAATACGACTTGAGAAAAATAGGACTGCCATACTATGGGTGAATAAAGTTCCACAAATTTTTCACTTTTACCTGGAGTGCAGTCCTATTTTTCTCAAGTTATATATATATATATATATATATATATATAGCCTTTATGCCATTAGCCCCCATTTTCAGCTCTTATGCCTCATTAGCCCCCATTATGCCTCATTTGCCTCCATTATGCCCTATTAGCCCCCATTATCAGCCCTTATGCCTCATTAGCCCCCATTATGCCTCATTAGCCCCCATTTGCCTCATTAGCCCTCATATGCCTCATTAGCCCCCATTATGCCCCCAGCAGCCTCATTTCTTATGAAATAAAAAAACACTAAAAACCTCTCTGCTCCTGTTTGCCGCCGCTCCTCGCCACCCGCGATCCTCTTCCTCCTGCTGTCGGCTGTGCTCCTAACTGGCACGCACAGCGTGACGTCACAGAGCGCCTCACGCTGTGCGCAGCCCTGCACAGCCGACAGCCGAGGACCAGGAAGCGGTAAGTACATAGCGTTCACCGCTTCCTGGTCCTCCGGTACTAATGAGTGCTTCCAAAATGGAAGCGCTTCATTAGTATTCGCCGCCCAGCAGGCTTGATTAGGGTGTGCCCAGGCACATCCGGCACACCCCGTGCGCACGCCTATGGTACTATGGTAC
This sequence comes from Bufo bufo, assembly GCF_905171765.1. Classification (NCBI taxonomy): domain Eukaryota; kingdom Metazoa; phylum Chordata; class Amphibia; order Anura; family Bufonidae; genus Bufo; species Bufo bufo. The sequence goes on from NC_053392.1 coordinate 243,896,585, forward strand.
CTTAAGTCTTTGCTTGTGAAGTGTTCCAGGCTGCTGCAACTTTCAGTTACTTAGGTGCAGGTCCTTGAGGTGGTGGTGCAGATTCTGAAAATCCTCATTGACAGAGTAGATCAAAGCCTTTTTCTGCAGAAGAGACAATATGGAGGGTGCCATTCTTTGTGATGATCAATTTTGTAGGAAAGCCCCACTTATACCGGATGCCATTGTGCAAGTCATTAGTGGAGCCAATTTCTTTCTGCCCTGGATTGCTTGGGATAAGTTGTCAAATAAAGAGATGGTGTGGAAGGGTTCTTGTAGTTCCTGTAGCTTCCTGAGTTGTCTCCTTATATTAAAAAAAAGTGGACGTGGGCAATAGCATCACATCAGACAGTCTGGAAGGCCTTTTGGCTTTGGTAATCTGTGTACACAATAAATTATCAGATCTTATTCTTAAGTATGAGTTAGGACAGAGCATACTTTCTCAATGCAGATGGAGAAACTTGAGGCTGGATCATAGCTCATTAAGGCGCCTGGTGGTGGATGGTCTCTTATAGTTTAATGCAGTGGCTGAATTTAATAGTGAGGGGACCGGTGTTGTGCATGTCTCTGAACTCATGAGTGAGCCTGTAATGGAAGATGCCTTTTGAGATGTAGGAGAGATGGAAGCCGGAGAAGCAGGCATGTGGGGAGTAAACCTGACAAAAGTCAGTATGGAGATTTGAGGGCACTTTTATGCTTTACTGTGTCATCTTGGGGCATTAGTGGAGACACTATTGAGGTGTGCTGACATGCTCAGGTAATGCGGCAGAGGCCACAATACAGGATGCTGGCAAGGAGCAAGGGAACTAAGCGGCTATCTTGGTCAAGGTCACCACATCCCCCACAATCTCTTTTTGATTTAGAAAAGTATCTTTGGAATGATTGAAGACTTACTTACAGTAGGATGCGAAAGTTTGGGCAACCTTGTTAATCGTCATGATTTTCCTGTATAAATCATTGGTTGTTACGATAAAAAATGTCAGTTAAATATATCATATAGGAGACACACACAGTGATATTTGAGAAGTGAAATGAAGTTTATTGGATTTACAGAAAGTGTGCTATAATTGTTTAAACAAAATTAGGCAGGTGCATAAATTTGGGCGCCACAAAAAAAGATCCTCCTTTTGCAGAAATTACAGCCTCTAAACGCTTCCTGTAGGTTCCAATGAGAGTCTGGATTCTGGTTGAAGGTATTTTGGACCATTCCTGGTTTGATGGCTTCCAAGCATGGACAGCTCACAGCTCACAGATTTTCAATTATATTCAGGTCTGGGGACTGAGATGGCCATTCCAGAACGTTGTACTTGTTCCTCTGCATAAATGCCTTAGTGGATTTTGAGCAGTGTTTAGGGTCGTTGTCTTGTTGAAAGATCCAGCCCCGGCGCAGCTTCAGCTTTGTCACTGATTCCTGGACATTGGTCTCCAGAATCTGCTGATACTGAGTGTAATCCATGCATCCCTAAACTTTGACAAGATTACCAGTCCCTGCACTGGCCACACAGCCCCACAGCATGATGGAACCACCACCATATTTTACTGTAGGTAGCAGGTGTTTTTCTTGGAATGTTGTGTTCTTTTTCCTCCATGCATAACACCACTTGTTATGGCCAAATAACTCAATTTTAGTTTCATCAGTCCACAGCACCTTATTCCAAAATGAAGCTGGCTTGTCCAAATGTGCTTTAGCCCACCTCAAACGGCACTTTTTGTGCTGTGGGCGGAGAAAAGGCTTCCTCTGCATCACTCTCGCATACAGCATCTCCTTGTGTAAAGTGCGCCGAATGGTTGAACGATGCACAGTGACTCCATCTGCAGCAAGATGATGTTGTAGGTCTTTGGTGCTGGTCTGTATGTTGACTCTGACTGTTCTCACCATTCGTCGCTTCTGTCTATCCAAGATTTTTCTTGGTCTGCCACTTCGAGCCTTAACTTGAACTGAGCCTGTGGTCTTCCATTTCCTCAATATGTTCCTAACTGTGGAAACAGACAGCTGAAATCTCTGAGACAGCTTTCTGTATCCTTCCCCTAAACCATGATGGTGAACAATCTTTGTCTTCAGGTCATTTGAGAGTTGTTTTGAGACCCCCATGTTGCTACTCTTCAGAGAAAATTAAAATTAAAAGAGGAGGGAAACTTACAATTGACCCCCTTAAATACTCTTTCTCATAATTGGATTCACCTGTGTATGTAGGTCAGGGGTCACTGAGCTTACAAAGCCAATTTGAGTTCCAATAATTAGTTCTAAAGGTTTTTGAATCAATAAAATGACAACAGTGCCCAAATTTATGCACCTGCCTAATTTTGTTTAAACAATTATAGCACACTTTCTGTAAATTCAATAAACTTCATTTCACTTCTCAAATATCACTGTGTGTGTCTCCTATATGATATATTTAACTGACATTTTTTATCGTAACAACCAACAATTTATACAGGAAAATCATGACGAATATCAAGGTTGCCCAAACTTTCGCATCCCACTATATATAAGAACTAAGGAAAAAGTTGATTGCAAATTAACATGGACGTAAAAATCAGTTTTAAACACATTCAGGACATGTTCTCACAAGGTAAAACCTGGTAAATGCCCCATTACAATAACAGCCACTGCACACCATATGACATAGTCAATAACTGAGCCATATACAATTTAAAACAAATGCACTGAAATATTCAATACCTTTATTATAAAACGTTTGTGCAATTTTTGGTTAAGTAACCACTACAAACATCACAAGCAAACCTCAATGAATGTTGTGTTCTTGTAAATCCCAAGGTTTGCAATTGAATCTGTAAAGTCCATGTTTTGTTTTTTGAGTCTATAGTTTGGTCATGTGAGTCCATATTTTCTACTGTCATTGTACATTTTATTTGGAAGAGGCTACATATCACAAGTAACACACACCACATACTTTATATTAGTAGAAAAAAAAAACCCTTATTCTGAAATCTATAAAATAATATGCATTATCCAATAACATTGTCTAGAAAATACCTCACTAAATGTATTTAGTAGAACTAAATTAAAGGCTATGGCCATTTTAATGAGATTTTTTTTATTATTGCATTTCCACTCATTTTGGGCTAAAAATATTGTTTTTCAATTTGTCTCAAACATTTTCAGCCATTTTCCCACTATAGGTTAGCGTCTGTGTATTTGCAGAGTAGCAGACTTTCGGATTACACTAAGCCCCGTCAGGGAATTGATCTGACTGCTCATGTGACTCATTTATTTATTTATTTTACTCACATATAGCGCTGACATATGCCGCAGCGCTTTACAGACATTAGTATCACAATGTCCCCAATGGAGCTCACAATCTAAGTTCCCAATCAGTAATACTTTGGAGTGTGGGTGAAACCGAAGTATTCAGAGGGAACCCACACAAACACATACACACTCCATGCAGATGTTGTCCTTGGTTGGTTTCAAACCTAGGACCCCAGCACTGTAAGGCACTAGTGCTAAACACTGAACCACCATGCTGCCCTTATCTATAAACTTTTGACAGCTCATAAACATTAACTATACCACAATTTTTATCAAACTGATAAGAATATGGCTTAAATAAGTATTTATGATCTGTCAGGACTTCACATGAGCTGTCAGATCAGTTTTCTGTGTTAACAAAAAGCCTGCTACTCTGCAAATACACAAAGGCTGACAAAATGGCTGAAAATTTTAATAACCCAATTAAAAAATAAGTTCTTAGCCCAAAATGAGTAGATTGCAATAAGAAATGCTCTGAAAAATGACCATAGCCTTAAAGTGACTGGTTCTTTCCAAAGCCATGAACAAAAAACAGTTTTTATAAGGATTTTTATAACTGCTGCTTTAACCATGAAAAGTACAACCCAAGACACCAGGTATGGATCCCAAGGCTTTCTGATTCAGAACTAACTCCTTTCTGCATGTCCAATATAATTTGTAATACTTTGGCATCACATGTTATTAAATGCTACTCATTTCCTACAGTTTCTTATGAGATTGCTTTTCGACACACTGGTTGAAAACTATGGTTGATGTGTAACAGAACTGAACAGCTTTGCTTCATTTCAAGGCAGCGGTCACATTTTGGTCTGGGAATTGTTTCTGCAGAATTTGATTTATCTAAAAAAAAAACAGAAGATTTATAAGTCTCTATTTATACACATAAACTGCTCTAATCTAATATCTTACCTTACCACAATAAACTGTACTAATCAGTGGCGTAACTGGAACTGACTGGACCCCTATCTCAAATTTTTGAACACCCCCACCCCTCCCATGCAACCCTCACTAGTCAGGATAGTTCTCTCAGACCAGGCCAGGCAGCCAACTCTGTCTGTTTCCTACACGTACAATACATACTGTATGTCACTCTATAAACCTTGTTGGTGTCACAACTGTCCCAAGGACAATTGTTTCAAAAACAGAGCTCCGTATATGTTTTTAATGAGGGAAGATTGACAATATCACAATACTATTGCCAATATAGAGACATATCAATGTACTAGTGTTATTTATCTAATTGTGAATATTTAGATCTGGTGGATTAACCTTAGTCTTTAATAGTGTATATATCTATGCTGCTATAATAAAAAAAATTACGTTTTATTCTATTTATGTGTGTGTGGATTTCAACATATGATTTTAGCTAATAACTACGTACTCCATATGTAAGAGTGGCTGCTAATAATTTGTAAATTACTACTTTGTATAATACTGTTGAGGGGGCCCTAACAATAACATTTTTCAGTCCTTCTCCCAGGCTGCCCCTTCTGGGTTCGGGCCCCATAGCAGCTGATTTCCCTGCTTCCACTATAGCTACATCCCTGGTACTAATCCAATGTCTTACCTCTTTTAGTATTAATAGCTTGTGATTCACATCACTTGATGAGTAAGTAAGTGAAATAAATAGGGAATAAGCATCTGCAAAAAGAGTAACAAAATGAGTAAGGTATATGGGATAAGATTTGATGTCACCAAAAACAAAAGGTAACAGCTTGAATACAGAACTGTATAATATAGAATTGTCAGTAATATTCCATCAAATTTTGCATAAAATAATAGTAGATGAAAATATAAGAAGCTCTTCACTCTGAACTACCGTATGTATTGCTAAATCCATTATAAGATAGTAAGACCGACAGCCAGATCATTGAAGAATCAAATTTCATGCTACCAATAGAAGTCTACACAGAGAGGGGGATACTGCTAAAGTGGTATGCAAACATTGTTAAACGGTTTACTGTACATATAAGTTATTGATTAGATTTTATTAACTCTGTTTTGTGTGTGATGGCTTGATCTTTGTAATTGCATTGGTATTATTTTCAGGTATATAAGACTTTTTGATAGTTTACTGGGTGAAATTGAAGTTAACAGCTGTCGATTCCATTCGGACTACCATGGTGACCATGGAGGCAGAGCTCCTGTGCCACCATGAACACCATGACATACATGTAGTGCCACAGACTTTGGGGGGGATTTATCAAACTAGTGTAAAGTATAACTTAGCAACTAGAGATGAGCGAATTTCTAAAAAATTTGATTCAGTCAGTTCGCCGAATTTTTCATAAAGATTTGATTCCATCTGAATTTTTTTGTGGCGAATCGCATTTAAAAAACTGCTGGTTGCAGAGAACCTGCATAGTGGTGTAGAACACTGTGCCTTGCAGAAACACGCATAGGGAGTCTGCTGTGGTAGTGAAACAATACTGTGAGTCAGTATGACACGCAGATGACAGACATCGCTCTTAGAATCACTGCACACTTCACTTATTATGGTGCCAAAACTGACCAAATAACTCAAGTGTGAACTCAGCCTTACAGGTCAATGTTACCGCCAGGTATAAAGAACCATGCAGAGGCCCAAGATCCTATTAAAGCATGAAAGAGCACACTCCTTTTCCACCATCGTCAGCTGATTCCACATAGATTTCTACAGAACTTGTTCTATAAACGCTTCTACAAGAAGAGCCCCCCCAGACAGATTGGAGAGGGTGTCAGCAGTAAGTTGTGTTGACGTCTAGGGTTGAGCGAATCGACTTCGGATGAAACATCCGAAGTCAATTCACATAAAAATTTGTTTGAATACTGTATGGAGCGAGCCCAAAGTTATTACTTTGCGAAGTCTCGCAGACTTTGGGTAATAACTTCAGAAATTAATTCTACTTTTCCTAACCCGAGTTCGGTAAATAGTTTTTACAACTCTTGTGAGACTTTGCGAAGTAATAACTTCGGCTCATCTGAGCCAATTAAATTTTTAATACTGTACGAGCGCTGGCTCTGTATAGTATTCAAACAAACTTTATGTGAATCGACTTCGGAAGTTTCATCCGAAGTTGATTCGCTCATCCCTATTGACGTCATTGATTATTTTGCCCTTCCTCTGATCCGTCAGAACAATAACCCCAAAAAAACTGATCCTGTCTGTTGAGCATCCGCCTTCACTTGGTCAGCATTTGGTCAGTAATCCATCAGTATTGTTAAAGCAGAAAAAAAAAAAAACTGGAGTGGATCCAAAACAGAGATGACATGTGAATGGAATCTTTTCATGTCTTCTGTGTTTTGTACCCGCTCCTTCTTTTGGCTACCAAATCATAAGCCAATTCTGATGCAAAATAGGGACCATGTCATACAGGCCTTACAGCTGCTACATAGACAGGATCCATTGTGTGCCTCATTTTTCCTATCTTCTGACAGATCAGAAGAATGGTCAAATAAATGATGATGTCAACCAGGCCAAAAAGGCAAAATAGTGGCCCAGTCATGGAGTGGGGAGGATGGCAGCAGCATGACAAGACCACAGAGTGGCCCAGTGACAGAGTGGTAAGGTGGCATCAGCATGAGGAGACCACAGAGTGGCCCAGTGACATACTGGAAAGGTGGCAGCAGCATGAGGAGACCACAGAGTGGCCCAGTGACATAGTGGTGAGGTGGCAGCAGCATGAGGAGATCACAGAGTGGTGATGTGGCAGCAGCATAAGGAGACCACAGAGTGGCGAGGTGGCAGCAGCATGAGGAGACCACAGAGTGGTGAGCTTGCATCAGCATGAGGAGACCACAGAGTGGCCCAGTGACATATTGGAGAGGTGGCAGCAGCTTTAGGAGACTACAGAGTGGCCCAGTGACATAGTGGTGAGGTGGCAGCAGCATGTGGAGACCACAGAGTGGTGATGTGGCAGCAGTATGAGGAGACCACAGAGTGGTGATGTAGCAGCAGCAAGAGGAGACCACAGAGTTGTGAGGTGACAGCAGCATGAGATCACAGAGTGGCACAGTGACAGAGTGGGGAGGTGGGGGGCAATACCAGTACCAGCTGAAGATGGTGGTTGGCAGTAGGAGCACCTGGCAGCAGGTGTGGCATCAGGAAGGTGGCAGCATCAGAATAGTAGCTGAAGATGGTAGCCAGAAGAAACAGATCTCTTTTGACAAAGTTTAGGTGTGGCACCATATATGATCTAGTCTGATGCATCAGGCACTGGTGTTTGAAATTCCTGGCTGATCCATGTATGATTCATCTTCACAAAGGTCAGTTTCCCCACATTTTGGGTGGACAGGTGAGTTCTCCTTGGTATAACTATGGCCCCTGCCGCAATAAACACCCGTTCTGATGCCACACTGCTGGCTGGGCAGGACAGCTTTTCCAGGGCAAACTCGGCCAGTTGTTTGGCTGCCCAGTAGTTCAGGGGATCTTCGATGTGGGGCGGCAGGGTGCAGTCCAAGTATGCCACAACCCACGGGTTCAGGTTCTGCTCTATGTCTAGCTGCTGCTAGTGAGTAGTTTCTTCAGTAGGCAGGTGAAGAAAACAGCTCATCAGCGACTTTAGACTTAAGTTGCTGATGATTAAGCTAATACTGCTTCTTTCCTCCCAATCCTCCTAGCAGCCATGGCAGTGGAACGTGAGCGCAGAGGCCCCACCTCCTGTCAGACCTGCGTGAGGATGGGCGATGGTACACATAGGGCAGCGGCCAACTGACTACATAGGATGTCTCGATAGTAGTTCAGTTTGTCCTCCCTCTCAGCGGGTTGTAAAAAAGGCCCCCATTTTTCACTTGTAGTGAGGGTCTAATATGATAGAGAGCCAGTAGTAAGTCCCTTTGCCGAATAGTGAAAATTCGTCTGTCACTACACAAGCCACTGAGCATGCATCGGGCCAGTTGTCCAAGTGACTCAGAGGACTCCCTACCTCCATCTACACTGCATACTGCACAGTGTGTCTGGGTCATCTGACTCATCTTCCTCATTTCCCTGTAGCTCTTCCGGCTGCGCCTGCTCCTCCTCTCCTGTCACCTGTGTAAAAAAAACAGCCATTTCTCTATGCATTGGCTTGTGCCTCGAATTTCCTCCTTCTCCTGCTCTAGTTCAACCCCCACAGTGCTCCTGTGGCCGTGAGATGTAGTCGCCACATCTCCTGTCCAGCCAGATTTTGCAGCATCTGTTCCAGGACATGAATCAGTGAAATGATGTTGATCATCCCGTAATATGGGCAACTGACAAATATAATCAAAGAGCCTGAGCAAATGGCAGGTGTCATGCATGAGCTGCCACTGGCTAACATCAAAAGTTACACAGAGGAGTACTCCTGTCTGCCTGTATCATCAAGAAATATTTATGGCCTTTCCCTGTTCATATAATCGGTCCAACATATGGAGGGTGGGAAACGTTGCATATCAGCCTATGTTGAGGACGCCGTTCTGCAGCTGCAACTCAAAGAGGGCGTGCTTTGTGGTGTACGAGTGGCTGAAGTGCATGCAAGTTTCCTGGCCATTTTCAGAATGTCTTGCAGATGGAGTGAAGACTTCAGGAACCGCTTTACAACCAGATTTAACACATGGCCCAGCCCTCCTTGATGCAGCAGCAACACCTGTTCTTCCCGTTGTCAGCCACCATGGTGACGATTTTGAGTTGTTGAGGAGAAAGCCAGGATTCGATTTCTTGATGAAGGATGCGGAGCAGTTCCTCCTCTGTGTGACTTTGTTCACCCAGGCAAACTAGGTGCGAGAAAAGGGTGCATGAATTGTCCCAGGAGTGAAGGCTGTGGACAGGGTGGAAGATAGAAGGCAGAGGCGAACATTGTCAAAGGACCAACGTTGTGAGATCGTAGAGGCAGAAGCGGGGTCCACCTGGCCAAGGTTGCTGGTGTGGCTGGGCAGGAACCACATTTACCCAGTGGCCATAAAGACATATATCGTCCTGAGTCCGTAGTCACAGCTCCACACAACGGCGCAGCCGTGCACTTTGGCAGACACCGACAGGCTCAAAAACTGACCCACCTTCTGTTCTACATATGTGTGCAGGCTTGTACTGCCTTTTTTGCAAAGAAATGATGGCTTTGGATTCTCCACTTTGGCTCAGCACAAGCACTTTAGTCTATAACGGTGGCAGAGTCCACCACTTGGAAAGGGGGGGACTGCAACTCCAGCAACTTGGCCAGGACCATGTAAGCTTCTGTGCCGTTGGATGATTGCACGCATACTGTTGTCTCTTGGCAATCGCTTTGGTGAATGATTGCTGACGGAATGATTGATGAGAATGAGGAAGAGCAGGAGCATCAGGACCAGCAGAAGATGGGAAGGACAGACAGCTCCCTTCTGACTCAGGTGGTGGAGCCTTGACTGCATGAAATTGGGTGCATGCCACTGGGTGATACAGTGGTTGCTACAGCAGGCTGGACCACCAAATTGGAGCCACGATTCTCCAGGCCACTTTATGGTGATGCTGCATGTATTGATGCAGGGCAGTTGTGCCAAAATTGCCACCCTGGCCACGCTTCACCTTCTGCTCACAAATTCGGCAATTACCATATTCACCTCCTGCGGCAGCCTAACAAAAAAATTCCACACCACTGAGTATGGCATTTTCCCCCCAACACTCTCATCATCACTACTTGCCTGCCTACAGGAGGAAGCGGTGGATGTCTCCTCCAGATCTTGGCTGGGCAATAGCTGCTGACTGGAGCCAAGTTTACGGCATATAATACTTCTCGAGCAGAGGCAACAGAAATTGACAGAGGCAGGTTGAGGACAGTTGGGTGCACAGGACCTGCTCCCAGGCCATGCCAACTAAGCGTTGTGTCAGATGAACACATCGACTCTTGGCTGGGGGTGTCTAATGTCACTTGCGACAAAGTGAAGACACGACCGCTAGATAACACCGGGTGCTCAGGCCTCTTGCTGCGACTCCTGCTGTCACCCCCCTTCTTCTGCTGCTACTTCTGCCTGCTACAGAAACATTTTGGCCACTGCCCGTTCCCTTTAACACCTCCGGACCGCCTAACGCAGGATCGTGTTCCGGAGGTGGCAGCGCTGCGCACAGTCACGCATATATGCGTCATCTCGCGAGACGCGAGACTTCCTGTGAACGCGCGCCACACAGGCGCGCGCGCTCAGAACGGAAGGTAAGAGAGTTGATCTCCAGCCTGCCAGCGGCGATCGTTCGCTGGCAGGCTGGAGATGTGTTTTTTTTAACCCCTAACAGGTATATTAGACGCTGTTTTGATAACAGCGTCTAATATACCTGCTACTGGTCCTCTGGTGGTCCCTTTGTTTGGATCGACCACCAGAGGACACAGGTAGCTCAGTAAGTAGCACCAAGCACCACTACACTACACTACACCCCCCCCCCGTCACTTATTAACCCCTTATTAGCCCCTGATCACCCCTGATCACCCCATATAGACTCCCTGATCACCCCCTGTCATTGATCACCACAGTCATTGATCACGCCCCTGTAAGCTCCATTCAGACGTCCGCATGATTTTTACGGATCCACTGATAGATGGATCGGATCCGCAAAACGCATCCGGACGTCTGAATGAAGCCTTACAGGGGCGTGATCAATGACTGTGGTGATCCCCCATATAGACTCCCTGATCACCCCCCTGTCATTGATTACCCCCCTGTCATTGATTACCCCCCTGTAAAGCTCCATTCAGACGTCCGCATGATTTTTACGGATCCACTGATAGATGGATCGATCCGCAAAACGCATCCCGACGTCTGAAGAAGCCTTACAGGGGCATGATCAATGACTGTGGTGATCACCCAAATAGACTCCCTGATCACCCCCCTGTAAAGGCTCCATTCAGATGTCGCGCATGATTTTTACGGATGCACTGATTGATGGATCGGATCCGCAAAACGCAGCATCCGGACGTCTGAATGAAGCCTTACTGGGGCATGATCAATGACTGTGGTTGACATCAACCCCCCTGTCATTGTTACCCCCTGTAAAGCTCCATTCAGATGTCCCTAGATTTTTACGGATGCACTGATAGAGGATCGATCCGCAAAAACGCATACGACGCTGAAAGGAAGCCTACAGGGGCGTGATCAATGACTGGGTTATCACCCCATATAGACTCCCCTGATCACCCCCCTGTCATTTGATTACACCCCTGTCATTGATCAACCCCCTGTAAAGCTCCATTCAGTGTCCGCATGATTTTTAACGGATGCACTGATAGATAGATCGGATCCGCAAAACGCATCCGATGTCTGAATGGAGCCTTACAGGGGTGGTGATCAATGACTGTGGTTATCACCCCATATAGACTCCCTGATCACCCCCCCTGTCATTGATTACCCCCCTGTCATTGATTACCCCCCTGTAAAGCTCCATTCAGACGTCCGCATGATTTTTACGGATCCACTGGTAGATGGATCGGATCCGCAAAACGCATCCGGACGTCTGAATGAAGCCTTACAGGGGCGTGATCAATGACTGTGGTGATCCCCCCATATAGACTCCCTGATCACCCCCTGTCATTGATTACCCCCCCTGTCATTGATTACCCCCCTGTAAAGCTCCATTCAGATGGCCGCATGATTTTTACGGATGCACTGATAGATGGATCGATCCGCAAAACGCATCCGGACGTCTGAATGAAGCCTTACAGGGGCGTGATCAATGACTGTGGTGATCACCCCATATAGACTCCCTGATCACCCCCTGTCATTGATTACCCCCCTGTCATTGATTACCCCCCCTGTAAAGCTCCATTCAGACGTCCGCATGATTTTACGGATCCACTGATAGATGGATCGGATCCGCAAAACGCATCCGGACGTCTGAATGGAGCTTTACAGGGGGGTAATCAATGACAGGGGGGTGATCACCCCATATAGACTCCCTGATCACCCCCCTGTCATTGATCACCCCCATGTCATTGATCACCCCCCTGTAAAGCTCCATCAGATGTCCGCATGATTTTTACGGATGCACTGATAGATGGATTCGGATCCGCAAAACGCATCCGGACGTCTGAATGAAGCCCTTACAGGGGCATGATCAATGACTGTGGTTATCACCCCATATAGACTCCCTGATCACCCCCTGTCATTGATTACCCCCCTGTAAAGCTCCATTCAGATGTCCGCATGGTTTTATACGGATGCACTGATAGATGGATCGGATCCGCAAAACGCATACGGACGTCGAATGAAGCCTTACACGGCGTGATCAATGACTGTGGTTACACCCCATATAGACTCCCTGATCACCCCCCTGTCATTGATCAACCCCCTGTCATTGATCACCCCCCCTGTCATTGATCACCCCCCTGTCATGATCACCCTCTGTAAGGCTCCATTCAGACATTTTTTTGGCCCAAGTTAGCGGAATTATTTTTTTTTTTCTTACAAAGTCTCATATTCCACTAACTTGTGTCAAAAAATAAATCTCACATGAACTCACCATACCCCTCACGGAATCCAAATGCGTAAAATTTTTTAGACATTTATATTCCAGACTTCTTCTCACGCTTTAGGGCCCCTAGAATGCCAGGGCAGTATAAATACCCCACATGTGACCCCATTTCGGAAAGAAGACACCCCCAGGTATTCCGTGAGGGGCATATTGAGTCCATGAAAGATTGAAATTTTTGTCCCAAGTTAGCGGAACGGGAGGACTTTGTGAGAAAAAAATTAAAATATCAATTTCCGCTAACTTGTGCCAAAAAAAAAAAATTTCTATGAACT